>NW_019734331.1:670951-724991 GCF_002891405.2 Cryptotermes secundus
TTTTGTAAGAAGATAAAGTTTCGGCTTTCTTAACTTGGTGAGATTTAGATCAAACCCGTCATCACTATATTCTTTTTTTTTTATGTTTGAAGAATGCATAAATCTGAGATGTGTCAGAAAATATTTAGAGATTCAGCCAAAGTAAGAGCCATTTTTCGAATGTCAGTATAAGGAAGCTAAGTAGCTGTTAAATTCCAGTAACAAGATTAACCTTTCTCTTTCCAAACAACGCAGCTGTCACGCTACGTATGCTCGTGTTATATGGAAGTTTGTATCAGGAAATAAAGTCCTCTAACAACTTTGACATTAGCTTGAAGTCCACTCCCACTCACTCTGCATCCACTGATCTTACGTTTTCTTTTGAGTTTGGTTCCATGAAATGTTCAGTTGCTTTAATAACATCTTACAGACTTGATTTACTGCCGTTTAAATGTTTTATTACAATCTGAAGTGAATGGACCATGTTATTCTATATAACTGTCCCTGTCTCTCATACCGAGCCCCTATGAGAGTCAATACCCCTACACGTATATGCGTGACTTGTGAGCCAGTTTATCGACAGCTCCCTCCTGAGAAACGACCATAGTCATGCAACATTCCCTACCTTCAAATGATCACGTGACGTGAAAAAAAAGGGGGCGTCGTCGAAAATTGAAGCCAGACGTAGAGGCGCCCCCTGTATGACTCCATAGAGAGAGGATGTGAAACCAGTATTTCAATGTTTCTCTTCCCAAGTTGAAATGTAAGCGAGGTGGATTTACAGTGCCCGTGTTACTTAGGGACTGAGGAAGACCACATTAGCAACAACGTGAAGAATGCGACAAATGAGTGTCGCAGTTATTGTTCGACGTGCGTAAGATGGGATAGCTTGGTAGGGATATAGGCTACTGGCTAGAGAGGCAGGGTTCGATTCCCGGCAGAGGCAAGAATTTTTCTTCTCCCCGTAGCGTCAAAACCGTCTTTGGGACTACGCAGCCCCATATCCAGTGGGTCCCGGGTGCTTCTTCCCAGGGAGTAAAAGCATGAAGCTGACCACTGAACTCCATGTAGTGCCGAGGTCAAGAATTGTGGAGATGTAACTCCACTCCCCGATACTTTTTCATCTTGTGTATCTTAATTAGGCACAGGGTAAATTTACATATTTTTTTTTACATTTTTCCTTGGCACTACAGCTCCAGTGGGCCTAGGCCTCCCTCCATGAACGTCTCCATTCACTTCGGTTTTTCTAGATCTTACACATTCGGTAGGACTCCTTGGGCGGGTGATCAGCTCTTCGCAAGGCCTCTACCTGTACACGAACATAGAAAAACGCACACACACAAATTAAATATCCATGCCCTGAGTGGGACTCGAACCCACGATCCCGGTTTCAAAGCGAGCGAAGACAGTGCATGCCTTAGACCGCTCGGCTACCGTGACCGACAACTTTACATTTTACAATTAATTAATTATATAACAGGTTATACAGGGTAAGTTTGGTATAATTAACACGTATGACGTTTCATGACCTCGGACATAACTTTCTTTTCCATTTCTCTAACTTCTCAAATTTTCTGCATGTAGGCTCTTCAGACTGATGAACTTTTCTAGCATTACGTGTCAGAAACAGGGTGGAACTCCTGATACGATACTCGGGATTAATAGGTTTTCTGACTTTCCGAACGTCCGGCATTCTAAAGAACACGAAACAACACGTTTCGGAAACTGGGTCTGTTTCCCTCCTCAGGTGAAGAGGTGGGAAGCATCCACTTTCTTGGGTTCGTCAAAACGAACTAACCTTAGCCACTGAGCGACACGCCTGGCCTAAGGGGAGCAAGTTGTTCGAAAACAGTGTTTGCTCTGTGTGTCAAATCAGTGCCACACTGCTGAATGGCTGCAGTCATATTGATCAGATCATATGTTCAAATTAATGTCTCGAACTGCGTCAAATGTAACCTCATTTGTTGGTTCAGACAAGCAACGATATTTTTTTTTGAGAGGGGGGGTACTATTTGAACGTATATGACGAATTGGTCGAGCTCAGGTTCAGTCTGTTGATTCTCAGAGACGCCAGCGCTCCGCGGCAGCAGGACGAAGCTGAAACCCGAACAAATGACAGAAGAACTTTATAAATTGTACTTCCGTTTCTTTATTCAGGCAAGGAGCTACCGTTTTCTAAATCTCTGACATATTGGCAGTAATGATTGAAAATTTTAGTATTCTATCCTGTTTCATTAGAATATTTCAACCACTTAGCTTCCATCATATGTTGAACTCCGTGTCTGTAGTCCGCAAGCGAACTACGTATACCGACCGAGCGACCGTCGCTTGTCTGCGAAGTTAGTGGCAACTTTTGCGGATAGAGAGTGTCGCGTGGTCAGCGCAACGTATCCCCACGACCGTTAATATCGGTTTTCTAGACGGGAGCCGCTATTTCCTTGATATAGCTCCTCAGTTATCCTCACGAGGCTAAGTGGATCCCGTTCCAGTCCCACTACTTCTCAGAAAATCTGGCAGTGCCGGGAATCGAACCCGGGACCTCTGGATCTGTAGGCAGGAACTCTGACCATCATATTTCTTAAAATAAAACTATCAGTAATTTAGACTACACGGGATCGAATATTTGTATGACAGACCCCTTTATTTAATAATTATAAATTTTAGTTGTATTATGAAAGAATCTTTTATTATTTTCGTGATTTCTTCCTGTACGGACATAAGTATCCCCCGAAAATGACAAAGCTGTCGGTGTTATGCGTTAAATATTAGCAATTAATTGGTTATCACAGGTCGTTCAATTTCTGTATGATTTTCTATGATTTTTATTGACCTTTCCGTCGATTTCGTTAAAATTCTGAATCCTTGGATAGAGGATTGGTCCGTCACAATTTCTATGCCTCTATAGATGAATATATAAATTGGCAGACATATATTAATGTCCCAGTGGGAAACAGTTCCACGGTCATTTGACCAAACAGTTGATAACCTTGCGTGCCTTACAGCTCTGTGACCAGCAAATATGGCTTTACTAGCAAAATAATCTTCAAATATGGTAAGAAAACCGTGTAACACAGATTATAATATAAACGTCTGCTCTGTTGCCCGTTTAAAAACTAATTCATGTTAACGGAACTACAGCCGATAAGATGGCGCTGGGAGCAATCCTATGAAGGCATAAGGGTTCAGATATATTCCTGTTCGACATGCATATTTAACGATCCAACATATTTTTCTTTATCTTTATAGTTTAGTGGCACGCGTTTTGTGCATAGACTCCGCCCTCGGTAAAAACCTGCGTGGGTTATGAGGAATTTCAAATTAGCATTATCTGTAAACATTATCTTGCAGAGGGAATAATCGATATGTGGTCGAGCTAAACAGAAACCTCAGCGTATAAAGACGTGTCTTTTATGTCGGAAATTTTCTTAAGTAATGGGTTTAATTTCGCCAGACAGTACTTCAAAACTTTTAAACACATCTAGCGGAATCTTTATGATTGGGCTTTCTGGCAGTTTAAATCTTCCTAGTGTAATCAGTAAGATAGCTCGGTCAGAATAGCGACAAAGCTATCGGCTGGGACCGAGGAGTCGGTTTTTGAATCCTGATAGGAACAAGAGATTTTTTCTCTTCTCCATAACATCCAGGACCGCCTCTGTGTTCTAGTGGTCAGAGTTCCTGGCTATAGATCCAGAGGTCCAGGTTCTCTTCCCTGCGCTACCAGTTTTTCTGAGAGGTAGTGGGTCTGGAACCAGGTCCCCTCAGCCTCGTGAGGATAATTGAGGAGCTATTTCAGGGAAAAAGCGGCTCCGGTCTAGAAAAGCGAAATTAACGGCCGTGGGGATTCGTTGCGATGACCACGCGACACCCTCTATACTCTAAATTTGGCACTAACTTCGTCGACAAGCGGCGGTCGCTTGGTCGGTATAGTTCGCTTACGGACTAAAACCACGGAGTTTAGTTTTTATAACGTCCAGACTGGCTCTGGCGCCCAGCAAGACACCTATACTCGTACAGTGGGGGCCGAGAAGCCTTTTCCTTGCTGGTAATGTGTCGGGAACGTGAAGTTGGCTAATTAACTCCATCATGTGCCGTGGTTAAGAATGGTTTAACTATGCCTCTACTACTCCATACGTCTTACTAACGTGTTGCTTAATTGAGCCCAGAATTAACTTGGCCTGTTCACATTTAGTCACTAAGATACGATTGACTTGATATGTCGTGCGGATGGAGGAGACTATATCTCGCACAAATTGTAAAGCTGAAATTTATTTGAAAATTGCCTCTTGAAATATGGGAAGTGAGGTAATAACATTAAGTTCGGTATTTAGGAAGTGCCATGATGAATGGATGGAACTGACTGAACGTTACAAGGCCTTTGCTATTAATAGTGTTGAACCTTGACCTTGAATTAAATATTGTTAGCAAAAGTTGTTATATCATCAGTTTAGGTTATCGATCCGTAGGCTGTTCTGACCAGTGTTCTGAGATCCTAAGCGATTTTTTTTGACAATAGACTAAACTCTTTTACACGAGTCCCAATTGATAATATCTCATTAATTAAAATACTGACTACAGGAAATGGTTATATAAAGAGACGTGTATCATTGTCATGATTTATGAGTGTGACTATAGACGGGGTATGGATCGGATATTGGATTTATTTTCCACTTGTATACATTACTCGGAGCAACAGTTTACAGAATACTGACACACAGACTAGTGTTCTCAGTCTGTTACAGTCACCACTAGCCGTTTCCTGGCAACGGCTTCTACCCAGAGATTTTTTTCAGCTTCCAGCACTCAGGTCCTTTTGTCACAGCCGCCCGTGCAGAAGTCTTGTCAACTGACAACTCAACTAACTGTGTCCCAGGCTGATAGCCATTTCACACCAACCTCCTCGCCTTCTCTTCACAGGATGACTTCAAACTGACAACCGAACTCTCTCTCACCAACCAGCTACTTCACATCATTTCACTCAACTGAATTGCTGACAACTGACTGCAGCTCAGCTGGTGTCCTCGTTATATAACCTCGGGGCGGACCCAACACAAAGCACAGCCTCCAGCAATCCTTCTATTTTTGTCATGGGCTGTTGCCTAACGATAGATTGGATATCGTTTCCGCGGGAATGTGCTTATCGAGCCGTTGCTTAGAAACGGATGTTTGTTTATCCGTCTATTGAATAGCAGTAACTGTACTTGTCCGTTTCGAGGTCTCTGCCCAGCAAGGAGTCTGTACGCCACAATATATAGGATTTACTTTGATAGAGTTGAAGATTTCACTCACCAAGAACTACATCGAAACAGTAGACGTCCACCTTTTCGACATCCAGGAAACGAGTATGAGTCGGCAACGCACACGGTACTCAGCTGAATTACAGTTAACTACGGTCTATGTCTATCGATTTCACATAAAATTAGTTTTAGCCTTTAATAAGAAGTACATGAATAGGATATTTTTAATTCTTTATATGTATATGTAAATTTTAGTATTTTCTTTTCGATATGGCAACCCCNCACCCCCTGGATATAGGTCTGTATAATCGACACATGTCGGACTCTTGACAAGATGTAATCAACACAATGAAATAAATTAGATGTACCTGCATTGTAATTTTCAAGTTGCTCTAATATAGGTCTTAATATTTGTTACATTCTGTCCGGTTGCTGTTCGTAAATAAATCTTGGATCCGTACGACATGAACCCAACTGTAGGGATGTACTTAATGCCATTCAAATTCGACTTTCTTTCCTCTCAAATAGTCTAGACTTCATGTCTGGAAACAGCATGAGTACAGAGCACCTGAAATGGCGGAAACTTAATCTATTTTGATGTAAAACGTATAATTTACATACGAGTTGTTCTCATTTTATTAATCAGCTCTAATAATTGGCTCCAGAATAGGAGAACTAATATTAAAAATTATTGCTTTTAGTTTGAATAACGTACTTGAAATTAAGTTTACTTCTTATTAGCTTCATTAACATTATCTAGATTTCAGTTTGAAAGCCCTCTTGGTTTCTGTTTACTGCAATAAACGTGTATAATATCGTATGAGCCTTCCTTCTATACGTAATCCGATTTGTAAAAGAAGGGTGGAATATATTTTCTTTAGATGTTTATGTTTTCAAATTATTATGTAATTAACTTTTAAACCGATTTTGCCTAGCTGCTGGCGGAAAATTATTTTAAAGTTTTCCCGTCACTAGAAAGATTTAATTCGTTTCACAGAAGCTGTTTGTTGTTGTGAGTTCAAAATTGAATGCATTTTGTATTTCCTGGCAAAAGAAGAAAACTTCTACACGTGCCTCGTATTCTGGAGGTATTTTGGTCGATAATGAGCCAGAACTCGGTAATTCCCTGATTGATCGTACATTATAGCAAATTAATGTGGAGATATGATACCACAGATCAAAGAAAGAAATTTCTTTCAACAGCCGAATACACGAAACTGTTTTCGTTTTATTAAAGTATGTCTACCAGATACAAAGTAATTCCAACAATTTAAGTAGCTTTACGTATGGTTATTAAAAACATTCTGAAGAAGGTCAAGGAGCATTTTCGGAAGTCTTTTACATTACAGTTTATTTCATATAATGCTCGTGTTAACTAAACTCACTAAACTATCCATTTTTTTATTGCTAGTGGGTTGGGACTAAGTCCCTTGTACTGCGGCCACTTCTGGCCTATTGTACCAGCCCCAGATGATAGGTGAGGGTGATTGTGGAGAAATTGGTGGAATGAAGATTGACAGGGGAAACCGAAGTACTCGCAGAAAACCTACCCCAGCGCCACTTTGTCCACCACAAATCCCACTTGACCAGACCCGGGATCGAACCCGGGCCGCCGCGGTGGGAAACCAGCGACTAACCGCTTGAGCTATGGCGTGGCCTTAAACTATCCCTTTAACAGGCCATGGAGGCCCACAAGTTGTGAGACGTCGAGGCTCCCACATTTTCTAGACAGTCGGCTCACAGATGGCTGTGAGATTGTCAGCATCACGCGCCGGCCGCCCTTCCCCCCCGCTAGAAATATACTCATTTCTGTTAGTGGCTGAGTCGAACCCAGGGCCATAGTGCGGCTGGAAAGGTTAGGTAAATTGAAAAAAATAAATGATATTATCGAGATTCGAACTCGCGTATAGTCCATTGAAAGTCAACCGACGTGTCGGGGTAGCATGTCGCCTCCATCGTCAGGGTCTAAGAATAAGCCAAGCAAGGAATTAGCATGAAGTAGACAACAAGAAGGAGAAGCTACTCAGTCTGCAATGGCTTCTGCCACGGACAGTTCAAGGCTCCGTACATGCCCCTAAAGCTTGGGAACTGACTCAGAAATTTCTATACTTGCAATGTCTTCAGAACCCTATCGTTCTGTACTTAACCCTCTGCTCTAACATTCTAGAGTTCTGCACTCTATCCTAAGGATGTGTTTCTTTCGTATAGCTCTCACAATAAACAGCGATTTTTTATTAATCAGCGTCAAAAGTTTAACTTTATATTCCCTGTGACGCATATATTATATATTATTTATTATAATAGTATTTATATTTATAGTATTATTATTTATATTATTTATTATATATTATTTAGAATAAGTTTTGTCTTTGAAGAATTCATTAACAGTTCGAGTCATGGAATAGTCACAATTTGTAAATAAATTATTCACTGTTTGGAACAGGAATGTCTCATCGGTATAGAAACTAGGCTATGCGTTGAACGTGCGAGGAATCGCGGTTCGATTCTCGGCAAAGGCAAGAAATTCTTCTCTACCACTCAACGTTCAGGCCGATTCTGAGGCCCAACCAGAATCTTATTGAATGGGAACTGGGAACTCTCCTCCCGGTGATAAAACGACTGGAGCTTGAAGCTGATCACTCACCTCCATATGGTTTGAAGTCAAGAATGGTGGAGCTATACTTCCACTTCCCCATACGTTTTCATGTTGTGGTGTTTAATTAAGGACAGAAATACGAACTTTATGATCCACTTATTATCCATGGTTTATTATGTTTTAATCGATTATTAGCTACTATGTGCTATTTCTCGTATGTGACTCTTCCTTTCATGAAAGTCACAGTCGCTCCTGTAAAAGCCTAAGAAAAGCGATCTTCATAACCCTGTAATCACTGTGTTTATACGTTCCGCCTCACCCATTTGACGGAGAAGTTGCAGCTCCAGCACGGCGCTAGAGATGTAAAGAGAATGAAAATTGAAGCACTGCATAGTGAGTCTTTAGGAAGCATCATAAGGCCTTATATCAAGGCAGCTCTTAAGTTCCGTGCTACAGCAGAGGTGGCTTGTTCATGAGCTGCTGTCATCTAGATCTGCTATCTAACTCCGCGGGCCTGAGCCCTTCTTGAGAAACCGCCAGTTGCGCAGCTACTCAAAAATTTTCCAACATTTCATGGAACTCGAAGGTTCATTACCGTGCTCACAAGAGCCCTTCTCTGGTCCCTATCTTAAGTCAGATCAATCCAGTCCATAATATCCCATCTTTTTTCTCTAAGATCCATCTTAATATTATTCTCAAACCTACGTCTCCTTCTTCCTAGTGGTCTCTTTCATTCTGGCTTTCCCACCAAAATCCTATATTCATTCCTCTTCTCCCCCATGCGTGCGTGCTGCATGTCCTGTCCGTCTAATCCTCTTTGACTTGATCATTCTGATTACACTATACGAATAACAAAAGTTATAAAGCTCCTCGTTACGAAGTTTTCTCCAACCTCTTGTCACTTCATCCCCATTGGGCCCAAATATTCTCAGCACCCTGTTCTCAGAAGACTTCGGCCTATGTCAAAAGACCACTTTTACGCCCATACAGAACCACAGACAAATTTATAGTTTTGTGTACTCTAACTTTACGTTTTTAGACAGCAGACTATAAAACAAAAGTTTCTGGACTGAATGGTACCAAAAATTACGCGAACTCAGTCTAAACCATACTTCTTAAATTCAGACCTCTACGCATACATTTCAATCTCCTCTGGTAAACCATTGGACGGAAGACTTCTGAATGATTTACAGGGGCCAGTGAAGGTAGGGATCGTGTTTGTCGGTCCCAAGCCAACCGCTGTTACCATGTTCATTAAGCTTAGTCAGCGAGGCATTTCCGCTCCCTGTCTATCCCCACGGACAGTCCTGTGGCGCTCCTTGTCTGGCCCGTTCATTACGGTGATATTTCATGTCCTCTGCCTGCAGATTTCTTGAGGATATTCCGTTAGATTCTGTTCCTGAACATTGGCAGCAACGAAAATTCTATCTTCTGGGATATAACGCCATGTAGCTCGTTGAAAGTCAACCGGGGTTCTTGATTGTCTTATTCCTTGGCCATGAAGATAAAGGCGAAATTTCCCTTCCAACTTCAGCAGCCTTACAACGAACTACACGGCGTGATATCCTAGAAGATAATTCTTTTCATAACAACCGCTGTGAGGATCTGAAATTCTACAGGAAATATATGTTCGAATTTCTGTGTTCTGAACTCGGTGAGAGACAAGAAATTTCTTCTCTCTTCTAACGTCGTGTAGTTCGGAGAGAGACTCAGTGAATAGAATTCGATATTGTTTTATAAGCGCAGCGTTAAACATAAATTGGTGTGATTCATGGATTAACACAGCGGGTTATCTTGGTTGATTTATTCTTAAATAATTTAACCAAGCTGTTTCAATAACAGAAACAGACTCCAGGTTGATATAATTTGAGACTAATTCGGGGTAATTTATAAAGAAAATTAACGTCACATTCCATCTTACGGATTTAAGATCCTTAGGACACTTAACGACCCTATTTTTCAACTGCACAGCCTACTTTATATAGCATAGAATTGCTTATGTGTTTCTCAAAACTGTTCTTGACAAAATGGGGTCGAGAAAATTCCCTCACCCCACCCACTTCTCAGCGAAAATGCCAATTTATTTCGTCTTCGTCAAACCTTACAGCCTGTATCAGTTAAATGATTTAGATGAAAGGAAAGAAAGATGAAGACAGCCGAATATTTTAAGAGTATTAACTTATTGAATGACCCCATGGAGTCCTATAGAGTTTCATGTACTTATCGAAGTAAGACACTGCCTCCGTCTATACCGTATAAATGCTAAGCAAACAGCAAGCTGAGTGACAAATACAACGAGCAGAACTTTGCTACTGATTGCATGAAAATAGACTAATTAGCTTTGTAATTAGAATTTCAGTAGAATATTTTTTGTTATGAATAAAATGCCACCGAACATATATTTACTCGGTTGTACAGTATAAAGTTACAAATGAGCCTAAAGAAACTCCGTTGTTTTAGTTCGCAAGCGAACTATACCGACCGAGCGGCCGCCGCTTTTCGGCGAAGTTAGTACCAACTTTAGCGATTAGAGAGTCTCGCGTGGCCAACGCAACGGATCCCCACGGCCGTTAATTTAGTTTTTCTAGACCGGAGCCGCTGTTTCCTTGAGAAAGCTCAATTATCCTCACGAGGCTAAGTGGAACCCGTTCCAGACCCACTACCTCTCAGAAAATCTGGTAGCGCCGGGAATCGGACCCGGACCTCTGGATTTGTATCCAGAAACTCTAACCACTAGATAAATGAGTATGGCTTTATAAGAATAAATCTCTATACGGACACGATTGAAGCTAGTGTTCAAGATTTATCTTTGGTCCGTTCTGTAGTATTTGTATAATTCTCTCTGGTGATATGCTAGCTTCCAGCTCTGGAAATAAGGAAACTCAACAGCAGCTCCGAATCTGTGCTTTTTAGAAAATAGTAATTGGCTTGATGTACTCAAACCACGAAGGAGGTCGAAGCCTATATTCATTTCTTACGACTTCCCCTGTTCGACGTCTGTCATAACGAAGAGAGTGCTGTGTCAGAACTGTATAAGAACTGCATTCCGACGTTTACATTACAGTCACATCTTAATTACTGTTCAGCTTATTTGATAATCATAAGTTTGGATAGATGCGTTGAGAGACGGTAATTGTTGAGATTATCGCTAACTAACGCAAATAGGGCTTCGAGCTATATATAATCCGTTGTAATACCCTTTCCCCCTCTGCTTTCATCCATCCTGCACTTCCTTCTTTACTTCTGAGCTTGCTGGCGCTAGGGTGGAAGCGGTGGAGAGGAGGGAGAGATATGACTTGACGTGGCGGAGGGTTGGTTCTGCAACGTGCGCTGAATGACGAGGACAGGGTTAGTGAAACAATGCGGCTGCTCTGTGTTGGGGTAGCGAGGGCAGTCGTTCTGAAAGGGAAGTGTGAAGGAGACGGTGGTAGTTCCAGAGGAAAAGAGGGATCCGACTTTATTACACAGAGGCTGCTAAGGACGGAATATGAATCCAGTTGAATATGTCCCGTTTCTCTTTGTGGCTTAGGAAAGCGTGGAACGCGGTTCTGAAACATTTTGAGATAAGGCGTAATGTAGTCAGGAACCTAAAATATTTTTGGAGTAATATTTTAATTATGTGATTTTATTTTTATTTGCGTACTGGCCGGTCACGGTAGCCGAGCGATCTAATGCATGTACTGTCTTCGCTCGCTTTGAAGCCAGGATTGTGGGTTCGAATCCCACACAAAGCATGGATGTTTGGTGTGTATGCGTTTATTCTGTGTTTGTATTGTCCTGTGTTTGGGTAGATGCCTTGCGACGAGCTGATCACCCGTCCAAGGAGTCCTACCTTCTGTGAAAATGATCAGTGAAATTGAGAAATCAGCCTTATGCTCCAAAGTGGGAGTGAAGGGAAAAAAAAAGACATAAGCTGGAGCCTGATACCTGAGTCGGCATACTGACGGGCTACAAGCTGGATGGCCGGGGGTCGATTCTCGGCAAGGACAAGAGATTTTTCTCTTCTCCACAGCTTCCAAACCAGATCTGAGACCCACTCAGCCTCCTCTTCAATGACAACCGGAATCTATTTTCTCGGAAAAGAAAATTCTTGAACCTACCGGGACTCGAACTCCGATTCCTCGGTATTCCAGCCCGTAACCAGTCGCTATACCGACTATGCTATCCCGGCTCCTAACGTCAGGAAATAAGCACATAAAAATCAGCAGTATATTAATATAATATCCGATACACGAAGACTAAAATATTTACTATTGTAATACAATTCGTCAGGGTATGGGCACAACACTTCACTTATTGTCACTTATATATTTTAACTCTTTATTTGATTTATAGTTTTGTAAATCACCACCCATGATACAGCATACGCTGTTTCGTCTCTTGAACACTCCGATAGAATAGCTTACAGGCTACCAAGCAGGCGATTCTCCTTATGGGAAGGCCCCACTTTCTGGACACACTTCTCTCTCGGATTTCTTGTGTTTGTGATTGTGTGGATTATCAAGATTCAGAGCTCAACATTGAAGTGCTTGAACGGATCGCTGCGAACGCTTGATTCTGTTCTTATCTCAGCAGAGTGTTCACAGAATGGTATAGCTATCTTTGCTACATGGCTATCATTGGAGTTTCCAATTGATCTAATCCTTCTCGCCGCGTAATGGTTAGAGGTCCACTCAGCCTATAACAGAAATGAGTACCAGGAATCTTCCTGAGGGTAAAGTTCAGGCGGCGCGTAAGGCTGACAACCTCACCGCCATCTGTGAACCAATTGTCTAGGAAATTTTTGAACCTCGATGTCTCATAAGCCAATGAGCCCCCACGGCCTATTGTAGGGACAGCTTAATTGTACTGCATAGTGAATCATTATATGCATAGAAGTCCAAGTTTTAAATTACATTTTAAGGCAAGTGCTGTACTTTGTGTACAGTCATCATGCGAAGTGGTGTACGACTTATAGACGCTATGATTCCTTCGATGAGTGATTAGCTCGTCGCAAGGCTTCTACCTAAACAAAGGACAACACAAACACATACACATACCAAACATCCATGCCTTGTATAGGATTTGAACTCATGATCCCCGCTTCCGAACGAAGTGAGTACATGCTTTAGTCTGCTGGGCTACCGTGACCGGCGTGATAGTTGTTTACGAGGATAAAAACCGAGAAAACTTCAACCAGGAGATTCTTCTGTGTATTAAATCCAATATTTTTCAGTACGCGAGGCGGGCTGAAGTCTGTAACCCCCCTCGTGTTAAGGGGATGAAAGTCGAGTTTTCAGGAGCAGGAAGACACGCCATTGACGCATTACTGCAATGAACGTAAATATAAAACACGATATAGATATATCTTCTTATAATGTCAGCAGAGATTAATGAGAAGGAGGAACGTCTCGTGCGAAATATCATTATGTTAATCGGGTCTGAGGGACATGTGTTAGTTGCATCGGAAATCCCACCTGATCAAATGATGGACATTTTATTAAGTAAAAAGTAAAGCTATCCCTGTAACAGGCCGTGAAGGCCCATAGGGTTGTGAGACGTTGAGGGTCCCACATTATCTAGACAATCGGCTCAAAGATGTCAGCCTTACGCGCCGGCCGCTCTTTACTCCCCAGGAAAATTATTTAATTAGTTCCTGTTACTCATTTCTGTTATAGGCTGTGTAAACCCCAGGGCCTAGTGCGGCTGGAAGGATTAGGTCAACTGACAAAAATCCAATGACCTCATCGGAACTTGAACCAGCGACTTTCCGGCTTGTAGCGTAGCACCTCAACCACTACGTTACCGCGTGCCCCAGGACATTTTATGAAGTCAAATAATCTCTTACGCTCCTAATATCCACACCATATCATAGCCGTACCTTTCTCAAGCAACCATTTCCAGCCTCCACTCGCCGTTCTAGCGGCCGTAACATCGCGTGTCTGCCGACAGTTCATCCTTATCCGCCCTCTCCCCCATTGGCTCTCCCATCCGAAAAGTTAACCGTAGCAGGACTGCAATAACTAAATTCATCATCACTTCCCCATTACTCGGAAAAGTCTTTTCCGTCATTACAAAGAGACTAATGACTAAAGCCCTTTGTTCTTCACCCCTCCACCGATACTTCTCACAGAAGAATAAAATTGTGTGGTTCACGGAGTTTCAAATGAGTTATCGAAGTACGTCAACTTGCAGTAGAGTACAGAATAGTCTGAGAGACGCCTGCTTTTAAGATAATTCTGAACGATGGAATATAATCTGAATGCTTAAGAGAACAAAGTGTTTTAGGTGTGGGGTGTATGACAATTCTCTTGGAATGGGCTCGCATTCGAGTTAAATGCACATGTGTTATCACAAGGATTACAATATTGAGTGCCTCTGTTTCACTTCCATTGGAATCTAGCACAAACGGCTTCTGGTGACAATGCAATTGAGAAGCGCACTTATGTATTCCGGGAGCCAAGGTCAGTATGAATTCCTCTTTACATCGTCAGCTATAAATGGAATAACACGATTTAATATACCCAGGATAACGTTACTCGTCCATATTCCGTTACTTATAGGATTATTCCTTGGCAAAAAAAAATCTTGCTCTGTTGTACACATGCTGAAATTGCATTCTGAATATTCAGGGAGATGAATACGAAGGTCAGCCATTTTTCGGACTCAAGATCTGTAAACTGATAAAGGATTTCACTTTTACATATATTTCTCTCTAAATACGTCATGGCTGTTTTTTCGTCTCCGATGCTTTTGTGTTTCTTTTATTCTGTTTCATCCTTCACTATCATCTTTCCTGTCATGGGATTTTTAGCGGGAATTGCACTAACATATGTGCATAACTTGGTTTTGTAATATAAACTGGCAATCCACGTTATCTGATTTGTAAAAGTAAATGTATTTTCGGCTGATGAGGTGTAGGACTTGAATTCATGACTTCCTCATCAATAGGTATATAGCAAGTGTCACGTAACTTCGAACAAGACCAAAAGCGCCAAGAGTAACCTTGAATGCGCAGATGGAAAATTTCAGACAAGGGTGGGTTGCGGGGATGCGGGGAATGCGTGGCCTTGTTCGAAGTTACGTGACGCTGTCTCTATCCAGTGTGTGAAGGATTCATAGGCTATAGAATAAGAACCATGACGACTAAAGAATAGCAAGTCGCTCTACTTCGTGTAGAAATTATGCCTAAAATGTATGCAAAATTATGCAGTCTACACAGCATTATTCTGTAGTTAAAATAAAGTAGAGACTATCGTATCAACATTTGTTTTTGATTTTTTATAAAAACTGTTGATACGGTAGTTTGTACTTTGTAAGATTTGAGGTTTTCACGGCGGTGACTATGACGAAAGCAGTCTTCTGGGATGTGGCACCCTGTAGATGTGGTGTTACGTTCCTCCGAAACGTCGGTTAACACCACATCTACACGGTGCCACATCCCAGAAGACTGTTCTTCAGTTTCTACTTTGTTTTAGTTATAGAATATTGTTGTACAGACTGCATACTTTTGTATACATTTTATGTACCTTGTTTATGACACACAGCAGGGTGCATACTATTAAAATTATGCCTAAATGCGTAGGACCGACACTAGCATAGTATAGTTCTTGTATTGTGGTGAAACCTGCACAAGAATTGTTACAGGAATAGTTTTCGTTACTTATGTCAAACTAACACTTGCTTCCTCGTAATATGTTTTAGATCTCTCTTATTTTCGGAACACGTATAAAAATATAGCATACTGTGACATGACGCCTGAAATCCGGAAGGGGGCAGTCAGAGAAGCACAATAGAGACGTCTGTTGCACCATAGTTTCAGCATGAGTATATCCGCGCTGTCACGGCGTTCAGGTCTCTATGGACTCTATGCATCCTTTGTCCCTGCACTAAACTAAGTAACGTTTATGCAAGGTATACAGAGGTTTCTTGCCAGTGCAGTCTTGTGCAGCAGTTTATGCCTTAACTTACGCAATTACTATGAAACTGCAGTCAGTCAGCTTAACTGTCGTAGGTACTGCATGAGGCCACTCTGAGTTCTGTATAACTCTAACTTGATGATAATATGTTTTAAGGCTATTGAGCTTCAGTATATCTTTGAGATTTTATGTTTCTTTCTGAGGTAACAAGGAAGAGATGGAGAGGTTGCACGTGGGTTTATCCGTTGAATGCTCTTCAAATGGCCGTCATTTGCCATACGTTGATGTTGAAGCCTGAGTCCTCAAGGCTGTTGGAAATATCTTTCGCTGGCGTTCCAGGAGGAACTTACGGATTAGTGCCTTTTTAGACTATTCGAATTTGAAAGAAGGGAGAGATAGGGTTTCATAGCTGAATAGTCCGCCATTTCTTTTGTTATGATACGGGTTTCATATCATGAATTTTGGAACTCGTCCTCTCCTTTGTCGCGGCCTTTCAGTCGCTTTGGAGTCGAATGAGGTTCGTGGTTGAAATCGTCATTATTGGTGATGGTCTGCCTGACTTTCTGGGAGCTTCCTGCTCCGGCATTGTGGTCTCTGCTTCAGTTGTCTCCGTGTCCATGTCAGTAGTTCAGAGAGGTGCGAAGATATTACGAGTTAACATTGCTTTTGGAGGCAGCTTGACCGCTGAGAATGTTGGGACTTGTGTAGTCAAATTATTGACTGAGAGGTACTGGTATTATTAGAGACATGACTCTTGCGTGTTTTTACTTCCTGGAAGTCGTCGTCTTGGCCCGCTGATTCTACTGATGTTTTGTTCACTTCTCCACTTTTTTTTTTCTCTCTGCACTCACCTTCAAGGCGGCCTTCAGTTCATTCTGTGTTACCGTGTACATTCCGTAAAGCGCGATAAAAAGTGACTTCCCATCTGGAACATTAGAGAAGTTTGCTCTGTTCTCCACACTGTTCACAATAGAGATCCACTCAAAGCTTTCCCCCACTCTAGCCGGTGTGCTCTTCTCAAGGTTCGCAGTGTCACTGAGTGCTTTTTATACTTGTTTCACTACAGAAACTGCTTCTTGGTATTTATTCGTGATGGCATGACATTCAGACTTCAGTGATACTAATTTTTGTGCCCAGTATTTCCGGAATCCCGGTACTGGAACGTCCGCCAACTTGTGGGCTCAAGTTCACCGCACTGTTCGTTTTTCCCACTAACTGCAACAACTCAACTTCTCTTATCATCCTTTCAGTCACTAACACCAGAGTCAGATTCAGAGTCAGAGTCAGAGTTACTTTACGACTGGCGGTTTACCGCCAATCAGTTCGTCTTGGCGTCAGGCCCCTTGAGGACCACAACCAGAGATTTTTTTTCAACTGAACTCTTGCGGTAATAGCCCTAAGGTACAGTGGTCTTCGAGATATAGAGTAGGGACGGACCCAGCAGGAAACTCCTTTTCTTGCAACTGCGATATTGCAAGGTCACGCACCCGCTGGCCTGATTACAAGGAAATACGAGTCCCCACAGCTCTTCTGTTGTTGCGTGAATACGTGTTGCTATGCAACCGTGGCATGTACTGAGCCATCATCTAGTAATGGATGTCTCTTCTGGTCAATCTTTTCGGGTTTCAGCGGACATACCACAATACGAAGAATTGGTTAAGAATATATGTAGTTATACTCGTACGTCCACCATTCCCTACCTCTAAATCTTCCATAATGGATGAGACTGATTTGACCATTAAGAATAGTATTAATCGTAATTTGTTCTTCCAGAATGGCGTTAAAGTCCACATGACGAAGGGCTGCGCCTTTGTTTTGCTCATCTGTGTAAGTAAATCTTCGCAGATTCGTTTTACTTTACACAGTGCAGCAAACAGAGGAACGCTACACATTAATTTTCTACTAATCCTTAGAATTAAAGGCTTAGCGTCATATTCATTAAGCATTCTGTCATTAAAATGTGCGAGGGAGTGGAGGTGGGGGTCCACACATTCTTAACTAGATGTGCGTGTTCAGTCTCACACTTCTACAGCTTTACCTCCGAAGAAGCGTCGGTTTGGATGTAGTGGCGAAGACACTAAGTTCTCTCTTTACTCCGAATCGATCTGTTAGTATATGTACTAAATTGTAATTATACTATGATAATGATAATATGTATATTTTTCTGCAGAGATTGAGCCAAAATCGGTCAGAATTTCCCCGCCCCCCCCCCACCCATGGAGTGTGTCTTTGTAGGATCCGTGAAATCTGATTCATTTTAGCAGAGGCGGTCATAAACTTCACTCAAAACATTTTTAAAAATCAGAATCTAAAAGTTATACTCCTATGGCATCAACTGTTTCTCTACGACACTTATTCCGTCAAATATACCTGTGTTTAAGACAAGGTAATTTTATTTCGAATTTATAGGGAACAAAACAGAGCGGGCAGATATCCCCCTGGAATTTACTTTCCCTCTGTTCTACAAATTTCCTAGTTGTTCATCATCACCAATATGTAATTAATTTAATATTAGCAAGATAACAGTATATTCAGATTTATAAATGTCTTGCTTACGCATTTAAACTGGACTCCAATAAATTGGTGGAACTCGGAAGAGCGTATTTAACTTACCCGTTTAGCGGTCTGACCGCTATATATCCTATCAAGTACGAAGTCCCTTTGTGGGCTGTCACACCATAGGTTTGTGATCATCAAGGATTCTTTGGTTACGAATGATGAATTTTCCTGTAATAAACTCCGTGGCATGTAATCCGCAAGGGAACCGTACCGACCGAGCGACCGCCGCTTGTCGACGAAGTTAGTGCCAACTTTTACGGATGGTCATCGCAACCATGGTCGCGTGGTCATCGCAAGGAATCCCCACGGCCCTTAATCTCGGTTTTCTAGATCTGAGCGGCTATTTCCTTGATATAGATCCTCAATTACCCTAACGAGGCTGAGTGGACCCCGTTCCAGACCCACTACTTCTCAGAAAATCCTGTAGCGCCGGTAATCAAACCCGGGACCTCTGGATCTGTAGCCAGGAACCCTGACCACTAGACCATAGAGGTGGTCATTTTCCTGTAATAGGTGTTTAAAATGCGTTGCATTTTCTTCTGCGTAAGAATCTTGACCGTGGATGAAGTATTGCCAAAATATCAGTTCTCCTTTCGCTTTCAAACCCCTTGGTTTAGTCACAGCAGGTAGAAGAGACCATCAGTACTATGGAACAGAAAATGAACATCATGTTGTCGGGAAAATTCTTCTAAGAGACAAATGGAGTTTTGTGTACAAGAACAGAGAAGAGATGAAGGATGACAGAAGTATGGAAGAGAAAATTGAAGGGAAATGGGGAGGAAGGAAAGATTGGGTAAGGGACTAAGGGAGAAGAGATTGTGAGGGACGAAAAATGTGTAGAGGGGGGGGGATAAGCATCAAATAGAGGTAACTTTCTTGTTGCCCTGATGGAACGAAAGACAAGGAAAGGAAAGAGATGGAACAAAAGTGAAATAAATAAGAGTAGAGACGACACAGCGACGTGGAACTATTTCGTGGCTAATCGCCTTAATCCTCCCAAACTTAGCAATTAGCAAGAGCCTTTAATTAAATAATCTTCTTTTCTTTACTTCGTTCTACGCTAGTCAACAGCTAACTTCATCATAATCATCGTCACCGCCACGATCGCTACAATCATCAGCGTAATCCTCTTTCATGTGTTAATGCAGTAGAACTTTGTCAGATAAATTTTTGCTTGACTGCGACTTCATACCATCTGTAAAAATATTATGTTTTTGAACATTATCCATCAAAACAAATTCTGTGGCCTGTAGTCCGTAAGCGAACTATACCGATCGAGTGACACCCTCTTTCCGCTGAAGTTGGCACTAACTTCAGCGGAAAGAGGGTGTCACTTGGTCAGCGCAACCGATCCCCACGGCTGTTAATCTCGGTTTTCTAAACCGGAGCCGCTATTTCCATGAAATAACTCCTCAATTATCCTTACGAGGCTGAGTGGACCCCGTTCCAGACCCACTACTTCTCAGAACATCTGATAGCGCCAGGAATCGAACCCGGGACCTCTGAATATGTAGCCGGGACCTCTGAATATGTAGCCAGAATCTCTGACCACTAGACCACAGAGGCAATCAATCGTTTTGTCTTTATCTAAAAACCGTCCTATTTATTTTTCAAAACGCAACGTTTCGGAGACTGGATTCTGTCTCCATCTTCAGGTGAAACCTACTCAGTTGGGCCCAATCGATAGAGCTTGTCCCAACTGAATAGGTTTTACCTGAAAATGGAGACATAATCCAGTCTCCGAAACGTTGTGTTTTGAAAAATAAACAGGAAGGTTTATAATATAACATAACATTATAACATAATATTTGTACCAATGTACCATCGTCACAAACTTTTAGATCTTATTCATACCGTCTGGGTATGCTGCGTTTATAAACGTTGCCTCTAATATTCACTCCCACAAACTTCATACGCGTCAACAGATAACGTACAGTGATACAGCTTTATGTACACCCTATAATCAAACCATCTGTTGCGGTCTCACAAAACCTTCCACTGATGAAGAGCAGTCATGCTTGTAGATAAGGACATTTTTAGCAAGTGCATGTGAGACAGGTCCATCACGGGAGAAAATTACTCGAGTTGTCCGCGCAACAGCGTCCAACTGGCTACTCTTTCCAGCTCAGGTGTGAGTTTTGAGTTAATGGACACGGATGGGAAAGTTGTCCAGTCGTGAGAATGCTAAACTAGTACCTCCCCCTTCTCGCATTCTTTCTGCATTTCTTTGTTTGTCCTCCTCCGACTGTAATCGTCTCAACTTTACGTGTTCTCTGAGAATCCAGAAGTTCCCAAATCACTCAAGTTGCCATTGAACGAAAAGCGGTCATTGTCATTCCATGCTGAATTTCTTTGATTCTGGGTACGTAGTTGTAACTATTCGTCATTCGCCAATTTGCAGTTGGATTTATGCTGAATTTGAGCTCCGACCGTAGATCTCAGGCTCTCCACTGTCGTGCTTTGCATATATTTTTAAGCTAACGGGATAACTAACTTCGTGGAGCTGCGTCCTTGAAAAGCCAACAGTCGCACGGCACCAAAAAAAATGTCCACCACTTTATGGACCCCCAAGGGTAATTACTGTGTTCATAGGAACCCTTCAATGGTTTCTGTTCTGAGCCAGATTAATTCAGTCTACATCCTAAGCTCCTCTTCTCTACCATGCTTGCTACATGCCATGCGCATCTCATCTTCATTGCCCTTATTATTGTAATTACATTTTGCCGCGTTCAAGTTATGGAACTCCTCATTGTATGTATAATGTTCTTCATCCTCCTTTTATCCTTTCCTTTTCTCGACACTCTCAGCCTGTTGTCGTCCCTCAATGTCAGAGGCAAAGTTCCATAAAACTAAACTAAACTCCGTGGCTTTTAGTCATCAAACGAACTATACCGACCGATCGACCGCCGCTTGTCGGTGAAGTTAGTGCCAACTTTTGCGGTTAGATGGTGTTGCTTGGTCAGCGCAACGAATTCCAATGTCCATTAATCTCGGTTTTCTAGACCGGAGCCGCTCTACTTTTCCATTTAAATAGGTCTTCAAACATCATAATAAGGCTGAATGGACCCCTATCCAGACACACTACTTCTCCGAAAATCTGACCGCCGGGAATCGAGCACGGGACCTCTGGATCTGTAGCCAGGAGCTCTTACCACTAGACCACACAGGCAGCCAAAATTTCCATACAAATACAAAACTACAGGCAAACTTATAATTTTGAACGTCCACGTAAAATGCTTTAAAAGTTATTTAAATATGAATGCCTTGTCTTGTTTTGTAAATCCTGGCATATTTTCCATATGAATATTTTATATAGTTGCTGATATATCAGTGTAAATTAGAATTATTATTTGGTATGCCGTCGTTAAATATTAACAGTCATGGATGTCAGAGACGTGTACTTGAGTCACGAGACCTCGGTGTGACCCCCGGGCAGCTATTCCTTCTCTGCTCGCTTCCTGACTGTCAAGTCATTTTATTTTGACCTTAGCCCAAGGGACAAAGGTGCAAGACTGCATGCAGCAATGCATACCTCACGTCTGCTTCTGAGGACACGGCAAGTGAACTACAGCTGTGGGTGTTCTACCGGTCCATTGTGCTATCAAGTGAGGCAGCATCTTGCCTTTATATTCTCTGAAACTTCTGTACACTTTCCTAACCTCCGCAGAACATCTAGCCTAAGCGTCTGCATATTCGTTTCGCATTGATAACTTCATGAGTCTATCGAATCCTGTCACGACTTATCCTGCTGTTTTTCTTACACTGTTCCCACAGTTCCTTTAGCGAATAGCGTTATATTACCCTAATATTAATCACAGGAATATAAGAAACAAAAAAGGCTTCCAACGCATCTTCAGTACATCAGCCCGTTTAGTTTCTGTCTTCTTTGCTTGCTTACTCATGGAGCTGAGCCCTTCTTGCGGAACCGCCAATTCACAGGTACTCAAGAATTTCCCAGCATTTTATAGAACCCGAAAGTTCATTACCATGTTCACAAGAGCCCTCCACTGATCCCTATCCTGAGCCAGATCAATCCAATCCATCTCATCCCATCCTATCTATCTAAGATTCCTTTCAATATTGTCGACCCACCTACGCCTTGGCCTTCCAAGTGGTCTCTTTCCTTCCACCTTTCCCAACAATATCCTATATGCATTCCTCTTCTCCCCCATTCGAGCTACATGCCCTGCCCACCTCATCCTCCTTGACTTGATCATTCTAATTTTACTTGGAAAAGAGTACAAGTTTATGAAGCTCCTCATTATGCAGTTTTCGCCAGCCTCCTGTCACTACATCCCTCCTCGGTCCACATATTCTCAACACCCTGTTCTCAAAGACCCTCGGTGTATGTTCCTTCCTTAAGGTCAGAGACCAAGTTTCACACCCATACAGAACCACAAGTAAAATTATAGTTTTATATATTCTAATTTTTGTGTTTTTGGACAGCAGACGAGAAGTTTTGTCTTCTTTGAGAACATAAATTCACAAATATAAATTAGTTGGAGGCTGTTAAGTCTTATGGCATTTGTCGCTTGAATAGAGACCGTCCCCAGTAACAGTTTAGAGTGTTTACGTTTGCTGAAGTGGAGCGCAAGCGAAGGCGATCGTGGCTCCTTCAGCGACGTATTCCGGAATTCATCCATGAGAAACCAGAGTGAACCCAAGAACAACCTGAATGAAGAAAGTTGATTCCCTTTCCGAAAACGATGTTCTCCAGTGGCCACCAATACACGACACCCCGATATTTCAGATCCCAGGAGTCCTTGCGTGGACCATTCACACCAAGGAAATTGATTCCGTGGGCGATATTAAGGAGAAGCGACCATCGTTTATATAAAGGTATGTGATGATATGGCCGGTCACGGTAGCCGAGCGGCCTAAGGCATGTACTGTCTTCGCTCGCTTCGAAACCGGGATCGTGGGTTCGAATCCCATCCACGGCATGGATGTTTAGTTTGTGTGTGTGCGTTTTTCTCTGTTTGTGTACAGGTAGAGGCCTTGCGACGAGCTGATCACCCGCCAAAGGAGTCCTACCGAATGTGTAAGATTTACAAAAACCGAAGTGAACGGAAAAGTTCATGGCGGTAGGCCGAGACCCACTGAGGCTGTAGTGCCAAGGGGAACAAAATGTGATGATATGCTTCTTGAGAGACTAAGGAGCTGGCAGTCTCCAAGCAATCATCGGTGGCACTACAGGTGCCTCAGCTATTGTGTATACTCAGAAACAACTGCGTAGCAGTCGCACTGTGTGTCGAATTGTGTGTAGAGGAATGTTATGGATCTTGTGAACAGCTGTTCGAAGGTCATTCGTTGTTTGCCTTATTCACTTCAGGAGACTGTCATAAAAAACAAACTCCGTGGCTTGTAGTCCGCAAGTGAAGTATACCGACCGAGCGACCGCAGCTTGTCAGCGAAGTTATAGCCAACTTTTGTGGATAGAGTGTTCCACTTTATCAGGGCGACGGATTCCTACGGCCGTTAATTTCGGTTTTCTAGACCGGAGCCGGAGCTCCTCAATTATCCTCACGATGCTGAGTGGACCCCATTCCAGACCCACTGCCTCTCAGAGAATCTGATATCACCGAGAACCGAACCCGGGACCTCTGGATCTGTAGCCAGAAACTCTGACCACTAGACCACAGAGGTGGTCGACTGTCGTGATACTGTCTTTAAATAATGCCTCCTTCCCAGCTCTATTTTATTTACTGTGCACATGCCTAATCATCAGCTGAAATACTTCTTCGTCTTCTTCTTCTTCTTCTTCTTCTTCTTCTAGCAGTTTTTCCGTTTTTTTTTATTGGTCAGTGGATGAGAAGTCTCCTTTTCTTATGTTTTCCTACAATCATTTCTTTTCGACTTCTTGACAGCCCTTTCCAATCTTCTTGATGTCTTCTACTACCAAGCTGAACCAGGTCTACTTTCTTTTTGAAGGGCTGGGATTTTTCTATGACAGTTACTTTCCTTGATGAAAGTATGAAAGATATAGCGAGATGGTAAAATGTCGTTGTCTATTTCTTTTTTTGTGAAACCGCACACAGTCATTTTCTTATCAGTATATGGGTGTTATCTTTAGGGGATTACTGACCTCTGATGGTTCTGTAGGAACACTCTCTTAAAATTGTATGCTCCGTTTGTTTGTGTGGGGGTAATGATTTTTTTTCCTGCCCTATTTTTCGCTTCATGTAACCGTTTCAGCATTACGATACACATTTATATTTGAAAGACGTTTATAATTATAATTTGTTTTTTCCTGTTCTCTAATATACATAGAATAGTAAAGTAAGCGAGAAAACGTTAATGACAAATACTAAATAATGTGAATAATGTGACAATATCGCCATTTTGCGGAAGAAGGATGGGAGGGCGGAGACTAATTACAGGTAAATATTTCATTACGGAAAACGTAAAAGTGAATGTCGTGTAATGAGTGACCGCAAAACCGCTTGCTTGCTGCTATATCATGAGAAGATGTGTGTGTGTGTGTGAGTGTGTGAGTGAGAGAGCGAGAGGGTTGAACATGTAAGTGAAGGAGTTTCGGGTGCCTAAGTGTGAGATAATGCGATTGTATCATTTTCATGGTTCGTTGAGTATACATTTATAATTTTCTTAAATTTATCTTATTTAAAGTCGTAAATTTCTCGTAACAGCTAATAAATTATATACAATCGCTGCATAATGTACATTTATGCAGTATATGAATTTTAAACGCTTATAATTTACAACCTCAGGAAGAAAATACATGAAAACCCACTGAAAGATATATATATATATATTAATATGAAATAGGTTGAGAACTGCGTTGTGTCATGACGCACCGTGGTTCAGTACTACACACGTGTATTATTTGTACGTTCTGTGTCCGTACTCATACGTACCGAAGTAAGAAAACTTCATGGTCATCACTTATCTTGTTTTGCACCTTTCAATTCCTAAATTATTTTTGACGTATAAAATTACACAACATAATCACAGATCTTAACAAATCAAGATAACTCAGTGAGTGAAATAGCTGAGTGCGAATTGAATGATTGGGGTTAATTTTCCATCATGGCCGTCGGAGAATGAAACCACTCACCACTGTCTAGTGCTGACGGTTACAATTCATAGATGTCTCTGTACTCGCATGCGCCTTTATGGCTTAGTTCTTAGACACAAGAAGGGCTTAACTTTATCTTAGACGTAGATGTGACGTATTCTTAGCGTTGATCTCCAATTAAACAGTTTTAAACATTTTTAAACATAAATTGTTTAAAATTTGAAGAACCTGGAATGTGTATCTTTGTTATGCCTTTTACTCTCCTCTGTGGCGAAACGTTTGTTCCATAGGAGACTGATATTAAGGAAGTTATTAGATATCAATAGTTAACTGAATGTACTCTACAAGTACTCGTATTGCCGTTGATGTACAAACCATAACTGTCCCTTCGAAGGTTTTAATTTGCGAACATTCAGTTACAGCATGAGCCGTAATTTCCTTTCCGGGTTTCAATTCTCAGAACTTTCTAATACTAGGAATTGAGTTTCACAGAAGTGAACTTGAGCAGCGAAATCACTCGATTTCATGGCAATTGACTACTGCTGAAATCTCAGAGAACATCTAGCGGCACGTGCATCGAAAAGGTTTCTAGGAAGTAAATTGAGGAACCGATAAAGTAGCGCCTTACATCTGCAATTATCTCGAGCTGTTGTCACGGTTTACTGTACTCAAGACAGAATAGAGTATGTCGCCTCTATCACTTCTGTCTTCAGGGTGAAGAGTAAGCCCAACAAGAACCCAGTATGAAACAGGCGGATAGCAAAAGCTGAATGTTCTGCTGTCTGAAAACATAAAAATTAGAATATACAAAACTACAATTTTGCCTGTGGTTCTGTATGAGTGTGAAACTTCGTCTCTGACATTAAGGGAGGAACATGATGAAGTGACAGGAGGCTGGAGAAAACTGCATAGCGAGGAGCTATATATATATATATAGTTGAACAAGAGACTTAATGAGTTGCTAGGTAATGGCACAGTAACCATGCTCCTACTTCATCAAATGAGCAGGCCATTGCAACATATAAACACGCAAGAATAGAGGAGATGTTGGTAGCGGTTCCGAACCGATTATATAAAACGAGGAACAGCTATGCAAAAGTAGGTTCTTAAGTACTAATATTTAAACTTACGCTTTACAAAACCCTGATTAGGCCTTTCCCGACTGGGAATATGTGACGGACGCTCACCTCTTCAAGCTGAAGCGCCTACAGAACAGGGTTCTCCACGCTGTTGGAAATCTTGACAGGCGCAAACTGGTCCGCGAAATGTGAATGGTTGTAAAATTTCATAAACTTACTACTACGTAATTGTCAGCCGTGATGGCATAGTCGGTGTAGCGACTACTTATGAACTGGACTATCGAGGGATTGGAGTTGCGAGTCCCGGTAGCACCAAGAACTTTCTCTTCTGCACGTCGTCCAGACCGGCTCTGGGGTCCACCCAACCTCCCATCCAATGGGTACTGGGGGCAAAGCAGCCGGGGTGTAAAGCTAACCACTCGCCTCCAGCTAGTGCCGAGGTCAAGAATACGTGGATCTATATATCCACTCCCCCATACGGCTTCGTGGCGTAGTGCTTAATTAGTTAAGCACATGACAAGTTTAAGACGGTGTAACTAATTTATGTAGGACATCGGCAGAAGTAATCCTAAACTATGTATATCCAAATGTACGTGGCACTGGACAAGGAGCAGCCATGCATAGGAAGTACTCGTAGAAGAGGCTGAAACTTGGCAGCTGTCAAGCCTACGAACGTTCAGCTGACTGGTTCAGTTTCGCAGTGGTTAAATTATTTAAGGAACAACTTGCTGCAGGAGCCTGCGTTGGCGGAAACCCACCGTGTATATTGTCTAAAAGTTACGTAGTATAGTGCAGTGACAAAGGATGCAGAGAGTCCACAGTGACCTGGACGCCGTGACAGCGCGGATATACTCGTGCTGAAAATACGGTGCAACAGACGTAGCGCCTAGATAGAAAGACCGACCCCTCCTTCATCGAAGAGTAGGTCCCATTCCTCAAAGACCTGTCTAAGAGACAGTCTCGACGAGACTTGAAGCCAAGAATGGCTGTGCTGGCGAGGACCACGAGAAATTTAACCTACCGACCGACAGTAGCCAAACAGTGATGAAATGAGGACGGAACTAGAAGAACCTCCATACGACGCCTAGTAAAGACCGTTACCGAGCAACGGCTAGGGAAGACTAATAGGCTGATACAGCGTGTGCTAGAATGATCTGTTAAGTGTGTATATTAATGAGAGTGTTATCTCTTTGGTCTAGTGGTCAGACTTCCTGGCTACAGATCCAGGGTCCAAGTTCGATTTCCTGGTCTACCAGATTTTTTTCTGTGAAGTAGTGGGTCTGGAACGAGGTTCACTCAGCCTCATGATGATAACTGAGGAGCTGTTTCAAGGAAATAGCGGCTCCGGTCTAGAGAACCGAACTTAACTGCCGTTGGAATTCGTTGCGCTGACCACGCGACACTCTCTATATCGGGGCGGTTAGTTCGCTCGCGGACTAAAATCACGGATTTTTTGTTTTGTTATAATCTTTTGTATTTATGAGTTACAAGAGTGCAATAAATTCAGTTAGCAATCCAAACCCCGTGTATAAGCCCTAACACGTGAAAATACGCATAAAGTTAATTTGATTATTTCTGTCTTGTTTATCTAAGATAGACAGTGTTTCATCATGCATTTTAAATAAACGGAATCTAATCATTAAAATATGACGTAGCATTAACAATGAAGTACTCGATATATTTCAGACGCTTCTTTTTATATGGCTACATGTTCCAGTTACTGTTGAACAAAGTTTATAGAAACGAGATGGAGGAAACTAACTAAAGGCGTAGGTACTCCTGACTCTTAGATTACTGAGAATTCGTAACTAAGTTCTGCAAAAAAATAAAAATCACTTCGAACTTCAAGTAATGATCTCTATTGCAGGCCTGAAGCCTTGTTATGTACGCTAGCGAATCAGTTTTAATAATACGAACTTTTTTTTTTTGCCTGGTCTCCTCGAGGTCGAAATAGTCATATATAGATGTCTGTATCGCCTATACTCTTACGATAATCCAATTCAATCACAGATTTTAAGGGTCCAATATTATGTTAGGGAAATAACACGCTGAACTGGTCAAATGAAATGCGTAATGTAAAAATCCTACGAATCTGTCGATTCTCATTCAAACAACTTCCAGACTGCACCAATAAATAAATTTGTCAAGCACGGAAAATTACAAACCTTGCACAGACAAACAAAATACAGATAACACTAAGAGAATCCAGTGCCTGTTCAGATATAACAACTTTGGTGCGAAACTTGATCAAAATATTTTAACTGGAATTTATTATAGGGTTATGACTAAGCCCTGCTCAGTATGTAAAACAGATTATAACTTGATGCATGAGCCGATTAAAATTCAGTGTTTTAAATTTTACATCGTCCCGTAACACCTCGTCTTCTTTACGTGACAAAAGAATTGTTTTGCTGCAGGGATGGTTTGACTTTCATGCATAAACCTATCAGCCTTTACGTCTGTTCTCTTCTCTCAGTATTTAAACCTGAGCTGTGGCTTACAAAACCTGAAATGTGATTATATCGTAGTTATTTTGTATTAAGAGAAAGTTCCAACAAAATTAAATCCTTATCACAAATATTAATAAAGACCGAAAATAAATTTAACTTAAAATTCAAGGAGAAGAAAGCCAATTACCCTACCTCATCTGTGTTTACATGGTGTATAAAATTCTGAGCCCCGAGCATGATACTGACTGTTGTCAGTTGATAATCTTTCAGTCTGTAGTCTATCTGAAATATTTCTGAAGGTAAGTCATACGTTTGGCATGTACTGTCTTCGCTCGCTTGGAATCCGGGATCGTGGGTTCGAATACCACTCACGGCATGGATGTTTAGTTTGTGTGTGTGTTTTTTTTTCTGTGTTTGTATACATGTAGAGGCTTTGCGACGAGCTGATCACCCTCCCAAGGAGTCCTACCGAATGTGTAAGATCTAAAAAAACCGAAGTGAACGGAGAAGTTCATGGAGGTAGGCCTAGGCCCACTGGGGCTGTAGTGTCAAAGAAAAAAATAAGTCATACTTTTACTGGGCACTCTTGCTCCCTGTACATTCAACGGAATCTCCTGTGTAGCGATCTTCTTTTCCAGCATATGTCGAAAATAGAATCCACTAACTTCTCTAATAGTAATGTCGGTATGCAAGGTGATTTTAAATTATTGTCGGGATTTTCGTTTATAGGCCACGGAAACCCCGACAATAATTTAGAATCGTCATGTATAAATCTGATGCCCTCTTGTATGTATTAGAGACGCTGTTTAGACAGTAAGCGTCTTGCTGTAGTCCTGTGCATTCTCTTCTTAGAAGTGGAATCATACAAATCGACATTTGAAAGACGGAGGAATACGACTGCCGTAGTTCATTCAGCGCTATCAGTAGCCCAGACCACATAGTGTCACATGATTGGATGATAGTCAATGATTAATTTTGAAGGCCGTGAAAGATTACGGCAATTGCCTAACTTAAGGTATCATCCTAACATTTTCCAGGATAAAATGGGGAAAACTACGAGAATCATATCATGATAGTCACAATACCTGCAGAGATTCGAACTAGGCACCTCCAGAATAAAGTCAGAAGTGTTACCGATTAAGACAGTTTTCTCGATGGTCTATCACATGGTGAGACTGTTATTAGTAGAAATTAACTTGGAATGTAACGATACGAATACTTTGCCAGTGGAGAGTTTATTGGTCCTACGTGTATATTTTCTTATGTCGATCACAGTATCCGCGGAGTCTAAGGCATAAGATGTCTTCGCTCGCTCGAACACAGACATCTTGGGTTGGAATACCTCTCAAGCCATGGATGTTTGTCTGGGATTATTCTGTATGTGTGTGTAAGTAACGGCCTTGCGACGGACTGATCCCCCGTCCAAGGAGTCCTACCGACACTGTAAGATTAAGAAATTGAAGTGAAACGAAGCATTTCACGGATGCCCTAAGCTTCAAGTGGGAGCAACAGGACCAAAGGTAAATAGATAGGTATATTTTCTTTCTATTATCATACTCATTGCTCTGACTTGATTCCGTGTAGTTTCTCTTTACTAAAATCCAAAACTGTCGAGCTTAAGATTCATCACGTTATTACTAAACACAAAAATGTGTTTTTTTAATTAAGCCTATTTCGAAAGCATGTAAATATAGTTCCTTCCGGCTATGACATTTTTTTTATTTCACTGGCTCTACAGCTCCTTTCGGTCCTGGCCTCTTGATTTTTCAGTTTCATGATCATTTTACAGACGGTATGACTCCTTGAACTGGTGATCAGCTAGTCGCAAGGCCTCTACCTAAACACGGGACAACATCAACACAGAATAGATACATGCACATACCAAACATCCGTATCTTGTGTGGGACTCGAACCCACGATCCCGGCTTGTGAGTGAGCGAAGGCAGTACATGCCTTAGACCGCTCTGCTACCGTGACCGTCTCCAGCAATGACATACAAGCGTAAAATTACTTAGGTCCTATATTTAATTATCAGGTCGTTGCACTGTACTAACAGAACACAACGATAATAATATGCCCAGAGATGGAAGATAACTTGTTAAGTTGATCCCACTGTTCTTACCCCGACAAGATTAGCACGCCATTTATTCATTTAATGAATGTCGTAACCAAGTCAGTGGATATTTTGTTGCCTATCAACAGACTTTTCTCTCCAGTTGCATGTTCAGTAAGTGATACCTGCGTCATTGTGGCACGCGATGTGACTGATACTCCTGTGTCCTCCGCAACACAGGAACGTGTCCTGCGTCCACAAGCAGCTACGAATAATTACGGGGACTGTACCTAATTTACCGATATTTGATTTCTGTTTTCTGATTTCACTCTGGAAGAAAGAATGGTGAATAAATGATTGGATTCTGAGAATTGTATGTCCACGAACTTGATTGATGTTATTGTAGTTATTGTATATTGACTGGACATGAAACACGAAGGGAATAAATATAATATTTGTTTGAAGAAACCAGAGAGTAATTCATATTTGGATAACGAGGCTTGAATGTGATAATATTAAAAGGTATCATCATCATTATCCTCATAGGAAAAACAGCTATATTTGAGCCATGACCTTTCTTATTTGATTTTGCTAGATTTATCATCTAGTTTTCACTTCTTTGGATGTCGCAAGAATATATATATATATATATTTTAAGAGCAAGGTCGTCAGCCTTGCGTCCAAAATGTATTATAGAGATATCTGATGAGCCGATCACAGTGGCCGCGCGGTCTAAGGCATGTAATGTCTTTGTCCTCTCGAACAGCGGGGTTTTAGGTTCCAATCCTACTCAAGGCCTAAATATTTTTCTGCGTTTATTCTTTATTTGTGTTGTTCTGTGTGTAGGTAGTGACTTTGAGACGGGCTGATCCCCTGTCTATGGAGTCCCACCGACTGTCTAATATTAAGAAAGTGAAGCGAAGCGTTTCACGGATGCCTTGTGCTCCAAATTGGAGCAACGGGAAGAGACAAATCGATATCTTATGAAGTGAACTATACTGAATTGTCTCAGGACAGGGACCATTGGCGGGATTTTTCCCTTTGTGATGCTAAAACCTTCGCATTTAATCAAAATCATGAAAACAGAATATTATCGTGTGGAATGTGTTGCCGTCTAGTCTGGTAGAATTTTATCAAACTACGCTACGTCCCACCCAAGAACACAATTTTCTTTGTAGTCACAACCGTGATAAACTCAAATCTCGTAAAAGTATGCTTCTCATATAGTACGCTATTAGATATGAATTTTCAGGAATATTTTGAATCAGTTCAGCCCTTTACAGCACAAAGAATGCTCCTAAGTACAACGTTCTTTAATATCCAAACTCTCTGAAGATTTAATATGCCGATAATCAGCCAGGGAGCTTTCGATGAAGATGCAAGTTCTCAAAGAATGTCGTTATTAAGTCGTATGATAACAATATGGAGACATGTTGCGAAATCTGAGCCCCCCCCCCCACACCAGCAGTGACGNATGGAAGCTTTTATTTCAGTAGACTGTCATGAAGGGAAATTACTGTTTAGCTTGTAGCTCAGTTCTCGCAAAATTCTTCTGCCGTATAACTTACGTACTTCCTCCTAATTTTGACGGACGAATACAGTGTGTTTATCGCATAACTATCCCGTCTTCACTGGATCATATCACGAGTAAGTTCTATAACCAGAGAGGAAGATAAATGTATACTTCTGTTCACCCACCCAACCATTCATCCATATGTCCTTCACATTTTGTACCGAGTTGTTTCCTAGAAACGGCCGTCGTGTCACAATATTTAAATTGGTTTCTTTAGAGTTAACCGAAATTAAAGACTTAATAAATTGCAGGATAGAGCAAAGGACCCGTGTTGTTTACAATCCGCCATCTAGGTTACGCATTCCTAGTTAGGAAGTGTGTAAACACAAAGGCGTCTCTGAAACCCATAGCTATATTAACCTTGGTGTTGACACTGTAAAACAGGTTACCCGCACGACATTCTGCAATATTTCATTGCTGCATTACACTTGACTGGCTAACGGCTTTGCTGTCATATACTTCATCGTAAACATATATTATAAATATTTTAGTATTGCTTAATTATTCCTTTAGCTTAAAGAAACACAATTCTTATCATGCAGATCCTAGGGAAGTCATCATTTAAGCCACATAATTAATAAAACGTATATTTCCTCTTGGGAAGTGGCTATGTGACGTTATGACACTATATTAAATCTTTGTTACTTACTGAGCCATTACTGTCTCCAGTAACGTCACATTTTTGAAATGGCTATTTTTACTGCTTTATACACGTAATTTACTAATTTTCTTTCCTTTGGCGCTACAGCCCCAATTTCGGCCTTGGTCTGCCTCCATGAAACTCTCCGTTTCACTTTGGTTTACTGGATCTTAGACATTATGTAGGACTCTTTTGGTAGGTGATCAGCTTGTCGAAACGCCTCTCTACCTGTACACAAACACAGAAAAATTCACACAACCATTATACATCCATATCCTGAATGGGATTATAACCCACAATCCCGGCTTCCGAGCCAGCGAAGACAGTGCCTACCTTAGACCGCTCGGCTAGCGTGACCGGCGTAATTTACTATTAGACTTGCGAATATACAGATATTTTACTTACTAATCGAATTTGAGTCTAATCAGTCATTACATTTCATCGACCGACTCAGCTAAAGATAGTTCTTAGCTCCTTAATATGTTTAACTGTATTGTGGCAGCTACAGGGTGATCTTGAAATAATAAATGGCAAAAATAGTGTGAATCGGGAGAAGGGAGAAGTTGCAGCCTGCGTTAAAACATTGTGTCGGCTGTGTCAAACCATATTAAAAAACCACGAAAGGTCTCTGTGTAAAGCAGCATTAGAAAAAGAAAACTTCCTGTCTTGAGTCCACAAGCGAACTATACCGACCGAGCGACCGCCGCTTGTCGGCGAAGTTAGTGCCAACTTCAAAGGATAGAGAGCGTTGCGTGGTCAGCGCAACCAATCCCCACGGCTGTTAATTTAGATTTTCTAGACCGATGTCGCTACTTTTACATTTAAGTAGCTCCTCGGTCAGACTGAGTGAACCCCATTCCAGACCCACTACTTCTCAGAAAGTCTGGTAGAGCTGGGAATCGAACCCGGACACATGGATCTCTTTTCAGGAACTCTGACCACTAGACCACAGAGCAGCATTACAGTTTCTGGAACTCTTTATAGCTATTCTTGAGCTACGTGCCTACGCTATCTGTTATCAGTGACGGCAACTAAACTCTTTTAAGCACCCGACATTCTTTTTCTTGAATCATTTAAGAATTTGGAATAAAATTAACGTTATGTAATATATTTTTATAGTTATGTGAAACGAGTGGGAATGTAAATTACTGGTTAGTGTAGCTGGCAACTTATTAAATAACAGTATAGGAGCTTAACGTCAGTAAACATGATATGAACTATGGTACGCGATAATAGCGTTACACCTTTAGGTATTTGTTTTAGTGATAACTTGAAAGAGTTTCGGGCAGGACTAAATACAAAATTCCAAATAGAACCTTTATATTAAGAAAAAAAAATATTTCTGTAATCCTCCTTGTTCCCTCGCGGAGTAGACCAGCCTCCGCTATAGTTTAATACGAACAAATTGAACCAAAATCCGGGATAGGAGAGAATTATTTAGATTCGGCTAAAACTTCTTAACAGAATACTTTTTTTTTTCATCTAGTACTGTAGCAAGGAGACACTCGTCACTAGATAACGTCCGCTGTTAGACAGTAGGTTCATAGTAAGAAAATATACGCAGCCGTTACTGAGTAAAGCCATTGCAAAGAGACGTGTTACCACGGCAATAAATATACAAGCAACAATTTAAGAACTGTTGGAAGCGGTGTTTTCTATTCGGTTCGTGCCGAGACGTTATAAGCAGGACAATTGGAGCAGGTATTTATGGAACCTCAAGGTTCATTACCGTGTTCACAAGAGCCCTCCACTGGTCCCTATCCTGAGACAGATCGATCCAGTCTATACCACCCCATCCTCTCTCTTTGAGAAACATTTTAATATCCACCCACCTACGCCTTGGTCTTCCTAGTGGTCTCTTTCCCTCTGGCTTTTCCATCACTATCCTATATGCATTTCTCTTATCCCTCATTCATGCTACATGACCTGCCCATCTCATCCTCCTTGACATGTTCATTCTAATTATACTTGTCGAAGGGTACAAGTTATGAAGCACCCCATTTTGCTGATTTCAGTTAAGAGCTTATTAATATATATATATATATATGCCGTTATTCGGGTTGTTTTCCCATCTGCTATATAAAACGTAAAGATTAAACTATAAGAAAATCTAATTCTGTTTGTTGCTTCGTATGGGTTTGAAACTTGATCTCTCACTTCAAGAGAGGAACATAGGTTGAGTTTGTTTGGGAGGTTGGCGCTGAAGAGAGTTGTTGACCTAAACGGGGGGAGAGGAAGAGGTGAAAAATTCGTACAAAATTTTAACCGGATTCCCTGAAAGGAAGAAACAACTTTGGAAGACCTAAAAGTAGATGAAAGCATTGTATTAAAACGAATATTAGGTAGATAGTGTGGGAGGATGTAGATTGAATTAATATGTCCCAGGAATTAGTGACAAACTCTTACGAATATGATAATGAATATTCGACTTCTAAAAATGGCGGGGGAGATTTGGATTACTGCGAGAATATTTGCTTCTCATGGAGAATTCTGCCTCATAGAGTGAGATTTATCAAATGTGGAAAGAATCTAGAAAACGTGAAGTTTGAAAGCCCAAACACACGTATATAAGAAATAATTCTGACCGATGGAAAATAAATGCCTTCATTTTTCCCGTGACTAAATGACCTTCTTGTGGGCGTTTCCATATACTCACTGCGACTGTGTTGCGTGTGTGCTTCTGATAATAGCAGCAATAAACATGAAAACAAATCCATATATACTCGAACATTAAATACATTTGTCATGGAAATTTAAAAGATTTTAACATCAGTAAAATTACATCATAAAATATTCATGTTTATTTTTCGCCTGCATGTCACGAGATATATGTTTATATTAGTTAGATAATGGCTGTTTCTAAAAAGTAGCAAAGAAAATTACCATACAGGTATGAAATATATATTTTGCATGACTATAAGTTAACTTTCAATAATGAACGATATTGCTTTAGACGTCTTCCTTTCCGTATATTGCTTTCTTAATATTCACGCTTTTCGATGCCTGAGATGGCGTTAATATGTTTGAAATATGCAGGCTCAGTCAGTATACCATTACTTAAGAAAAGTCCTATGACAACCTAGGATCAGAAGATAAGCTATCGACTTTTCCGACATGAGGCAGATATTTACGAAGTTATTAATATCCCATGTTTCTCACGGTTGCTGACCTTAGATCATGTTTCTTTCCCTGAATCTTCGTGGGTGTGGTAGGCCCACGCGTAAAGCTGACATCCTCATCGCCATCTGTGAGCCGATTTTCTAGAAAATGTGAGAGCCTCGTCTTCCCACAACCCTATGGGACTCCACGGCCCGTTACAGGGATATCTTTACTTTTTTGCGTGCTTTAGAACACCGGAAAATTTATGTACTTTTAAATAAGCTCATACCATTGAACATCCCCTCTCTCTTCGTATGGTTTTCTGTTATGCCTGAAAACGTGAATATTTCAGAATGATTCCATTATAATGACATAACAATTGTTTTTTTTTGGGGGGGGGGAATAATGCCGTGTTCCGATTTGTTTATTGGAGAGGAAGGAGCGTAGAGAGAGGAGAAAGTTTTGTTTCTTAAGTAACATGTCAGGACGACAGACTGAAAGGGACTATGCTGAATTGAGAAGAATGTGGAACAATTTCCTCATTGTTCGTTCGTCTTAGAACTGACGGAAGTAGTTCTCCTGGAAGTAATATCCTTCCGCATGTGCACCTTTTCTGGACAGGCGTAAGGTTTCGCTTTGTTTACTTGTCTGCTATATTACCGCAGCTGGAATGCAGTGAACAAAACCTTACGCCCTCAGATGTCTTGGTGCGTAATGTGTTATCTTATGTTATGTTATGTTATCTTATAGTTGTGCTTCTTCTGTTCTGTAAATATGCAGGCTGAGGATTTTATTCGTGATAGGAATGCATACGTTATAATGTACTGAAACTAGAAAAAGATACGCCTCACGGAAAGATAACATTATCCCTATGTTTAATTATTTAAGCACCACCGTATGGAAACATATGGGGGAGTGGAAGTATAGCTCCAACATTCTTGGCGTCGGCACCAGACGGAGGTGAGCTTTCAGCTTCACGCTTCGGCCGATTTAACCCCTTGAGAATGACCTCACTGTTGTGAAAGATAATAAAAGTACATTCCTTGCATATGCAGGAATTCTTTGAGGTTTCGATTCTACATAGATCTCTCATAATTAACATAAATTATGTTATTTTGCGCCGTAGCGTAGTTGGTTGAGGCACTATGCTGCAAGTCGGAAGGTCGCGGGTTCACGTCCCGATGAGGTCATTGGAATTTTTTTCAGTTGAACTAATCCTTCCAACCGCACAATGGCCCTGGGGTCGACTCAGCCTCTAACAGGAATGAGTGCCAGGAATATTCTTTAGGGTAAAGGGCGGCCGGCGCGTAGAGCTGACAACCTTGCCGCCATCTATGAGCCGACTGTCTTGAAAATGTGGGAACCTGAACATCTCACAATCCTCTGGGCCTCCACGGCCTGTTGCAGGGATACCTTTACTTTACTTTTACTTACTTTACATCGCAGAATTAGTTAGTCGTCTCACTCAATCTATCAATGTTAGGCTAAATTTATGTTGTAATTTCACAGCTACTCATTGTTGGTGGTTCTAAATCTCTCTTTATATATGGAAATTGTAATTGAAGTCGTTAATATCCTTAAAATTGTGGTCTTGTGTGTTCTGACAGCGTACCGCAGGAACTTCGTCCCTTAGTCCACAGCAATCATGTTAAATTCTACCCTGAAGATGCAAGCAACACGTTCCCCTGAAACATCCGTGCCCCCCCCCATACGATACTGCTCTAACTAGATTACCACAACCTTAATTCTCAGCTACATGAGACCCTCGAATGTCAGCTTGGTATGTCAAATTATTCATTTCATCAAAATGTCCAGTCCATTTCTTGCTATAATTTCCTGCAATTAAATTTGTCTCTGATATAGCGTTTACATTCTTATTCTGCTCAATGTTATGCTGTCCCATATCATAAATATCGCATTTATGTGACTTACTTAAGCTGAATATTTTCTTAAAATTGCACACATAAAATCGTTTTGCTTGAACTCAAGCTGTTAAGGTCTTATTTAGACAGAGGTAGCATATGCACTGAACTATGAATACATGTCCTTGCGTTATTATGGGAGGGAATTTTCGTTAGTTCCTATTCAGTCTACTGCACTCTTTTGTTTTAAACTCAAAAACCTGTTATATTAGACCTACATCACTTCGGAACTGTTTCCACGTGACGCATGTTCGCAGGATAAGCTTCTGTCAAAGTTTTTGTCCTTGACATATCAGCAAACCGTCACAGAGAATAACTGTCAGTTTATATAAAGTGGAGTCAGTGATGAAGTCACGTGGTATTCACAGAGGTGCACAGATAATATCAGGGGAGGCAAACAATGACGTAAATTTTTGCAGAATTACAACTTAGACATTCTGAGAAAGAAGTAAGAAGGTAAAGGAAGAAAGACACCCAGAAAATAACTTATTCTGAAGTAGAAAATGAAAACTTCATTTTGCATTTCGATTTTCTACCTCTCGACTTTCCTCTGTCTGGCGAGAACTGCGAGTTATCGATTCCCTTCCCACCCCTCAGTGCCGGGGATTTTCCTTCCTTCTCTTAGAGGGATGAATGGTTATGTGCGAGATGAGGATGCTTCAAGTTTTATATGAGATGACTTTCGTTTTTGGAATGTTGTATGAAGCCTTCTGTATAGAGCAGCTTTGGGATGATGCTGCCACAAAGCTACTGAGTGGCTTTCTTCGTTCTTCAACCGGAAACTTCTCAACCCTTTTCAAAAATAAACTCTGTGGGCTTCTGAACCTTTGCATGATATTTCTTCTCTTGAGTGTACTATACCCAAAGTTTTCTCAGTGTATTATTTTTATTATTTTTGTTTAAAAAGGACGGGAAAAGTGATTTTGGCAGTGATTCATCCTTTTATACAAGGATCTGTATAGTGAGACGTGATCGATATGGGAAATAGCAAATGAGGAGTTTGTATTCTGTGACATAGGTGTACCGGTGACACACAGAAAATCGCTTCTAGCCAACACAAAGCCTTAATATCCAAGGTTCTTACTTAATGAGCTAATCCGATCCAGAATGGTTGAGTCAACAAGTAGTATACTTCATGTTATTAGTCTGTTGCAAAAAAAAATCGAATAAATAAAGGGATAATAAACGTTAAAGTGTAAAAAAGCGGCTACAGAAATAAGACTAAAGAAGGTAAAGTTGGACCTGTTCATTAATAATTAAGCACTACGCTATGAAGACGTATGGGGGAGTAGATGTATAGATCCACATTTTCTTGACCTCGACACTAGTTGGAGATAAGTGGTCAGGTTCACGGCCCGGCCGCTTTACCTCCGGGAAAGAGCCCGCGGTGCCCATTGTATAGGAGTTTGGGTGGGCCCCAGAGCCAATTTGGACGATTAGAGAAGTGAAAATTCTTAATCCTACCGGGACTCGAACTCCGACCCCTCTGTCGTCCAGCGCATAGTCAGTCTATACCGACTACAATATCCCAACGAAATAAGACTATAATATGCAGGAAATATGAAAGAAATATATTCACGTGATCTTATGTTACTTCTGGTCAGAACTGAGTCTTGAGTTTTTATTTCCAAAATAAGATAAAATTGCTTTCATTTTGCCATGGCTTTTTTTCATGTCTTCCACAAAACCTAAATTGTTACTTAAATATTTTTTCTTTTCTGTTTTTAAAGTTTTTGATTCCTTTTAATGTTTTACACCCTTACAATAAAGTAATTGTTTTTATAACACAGGTTTTATCGCTGTTATTTTCATACAAATAGAAATTCCATACGGAATATTCACAAAGTAAAATGCTCTGAAAACACAGATGCCTGCTATGTGTACGCTGCTGGTTTCTATGTATCCCTTATGTTGGTATGCAAACGTGCAAGAGTATGACAAAGCTTCAAAGTCGACACTCCACGAGACACTGTTTCATATTCAACAAGGAAAGCAGTTGTATCATCAAAGAAGTTTGTGTAAAGTGGCTGGCACATTTTGTGGAAACTGTGTAACCTAATGACAACCGAAGATGCTTCTGCTTGTGAGTGGTCATTCTAGGCACACCAAGGACGCAGAATTTCTTCAGTCTGTAGGCGACTGTGGCGCCATAAGCCTGTCGTTGCCTGGACACAATACAAATCGGACCCAACTCCTAAATGTGTCTCTCTTCATTCAGTGAGAAGCCTACATAGTGAAAGTGAATAAGGACTAATCCTGGGCGATGCATCTTTCAGGTGGCAGTGGCGATGTTTTTCGGTTATGATACGAAAACTCAGCTACTGCCTTCACAGGAGTCGGTCTACTGGGATGGCCGGTAAACAAAGCTGTATTTAGGCACCACCTTTTTCTCCTTCTACTGTGAATACTCCTGGTGTTGAGTTTATAGAACCGGCTGAGAATGTGCCAGAAGATGAAGAAAGAACAAGTAAAAAATCGTCACAGAGCACAACGAGGTAAGGAAACATGTCTCTACTTGGCTCCGTGGAGAAATTATTGTCTCTTCCGGAAGCAGCGGCTGTTTCGAGAAGAAATATAGAGTCAAGTTGTGTTAGAAGACAAAATAACTGACTTTGCTCCTTCCAGACTACGGCTTAGAGAGGTTAGGAAGGCAAGAGAAACTCAGTTGTCCTTGCCTGTGGGAAAAATCTGGCTCACATTACAGGCAAGCTGCGTGTTACATTTTTACATATAAATTCTACATTGTGCAGCTGACTACTTAATTCCATCTAGTGCCGAGGTCAAGAAAAGTGCAGCTGTACCTCTACTCCCCCATATGTTTTCATTAAGGTAAAGTTGTCCCTGTGCTTAATTAAATAAGCATTATGTCATGAAGGAGTATGGGGGAGTGGATGTATAGATCCATATTTTCTTGACCTCGCCACTAGCTGGAGGTGAGTGGTCAGATTCACGCCCCCGTCGGTTTACACCCGGGAAGATTGCTCAAGATACTGATTGGATAGGAGGTTGGGTGAACCGCAGAACCGGTCTAGACGACGTGGAGAAGAAAAAATTCTTGACCCTACCTGGACTCGAACTCCGACCCCTCGACCGTCCATCCCGTAGCCAGTCCCTATAACGACTGCGCCATCCCGGCTCTGCCTTCATTAAGCACTTATATATTACATGTTTTTTGGCTCGCGTGATGAAAAATTAAATATAAAATGAAAGAGGCGAAGAGACGACTGGACAGAGGTGTGGGGAGCAGCTGCAGTAGACCTGGTGAAGATGCGTGTTGGTAATGCAGTAATGGTCACCGACTGTTAATTACTCCTACCGGAGGCTACATTACCGATAGAGCTTTAGCGGTCGCGAGACAGTGCAGCATTAGGCATTAAGTGCATTAGCCGACAATTCCTGTCTGGTTCGCCCTGAGGATACATGTACATATTCCATTTACGTAGGCAGAGTATGGATGCTTCTGACAGCTATTCTGTGAGGGGTGATAGTGTACGGAGAGGACAGACACCCCCAGGGCACAGTACGCTTCTGTGATCTTATGTGGACACAGTGACCAGTGATTGGCAGATTCCGAATGGGATTTCAGATGGCATCCCCCCCCCCTTTACAACCGCGTATTTTCCCCTCCCTTGTACTGGGCTTCAACTTCGTGTTTTGAGTTTGGAAGAAGGGGCCCATGGCCACATCTCATCTTATCCTCTTTAACATTCTCTTCACACAAGTTCTGTAGGCAGTTTATTTTAGTTTTGGGTGTTAATACTGTATATCCTTGTAAGTAATATATTGTAATGTGTTGTAATGATGTTTCATAATGAAAACACATGTAACTGAAAGGGCAAGAAATAAAAGCCTGTTGATCACATCAACAAAGTAAAACGTAAACCAAATTTTCAAAAGAAATAATTTGACAAATACTCTTAAATTAAGGTTACAATGCTTACAAATTTTTAGCAGTTGTGTAATATCACAATTCAGAGGATATTTTCCGTTATTTTTGTTTCAGACTACATCTACAACATTTCGAAGGATTGTACTTCATCTTCAATGTGGAGGGGTAACCCAAGCGAGGACTCAGAATCGAGCAGTCGGCAGGCAAACTAAATTTGTAAGTTACAAGCAGTTTTTCTTCCCTCTTGTGTCTTGCTGAATTCTTGTTTATCTTAATCTTCGATCCTGAATAAGGAGTCAATTCACTGGTCCGAAAGACAGTGAAATTCTGAACTACACTTTGTTACATCTTAGAATCTATTGTTGTCCCCGCAGCTTCCTCGAGAGACAGACGAAACTTCGATAACCACTGTTAGAATGGTCCGTCACCGAACACGAGACGTCCCAAATAATAAGCAGGGGCGGTAAGAATCTGACGGAAGGGCTCAGTCCAAATATTCGAATTTTAGATCTGTTTATTAGCTAATGTTATATTCATTTTCAAGCATCAGTTTTTAGAAAACTTTAAACGTATTGCCCCCTTCTCTATATGATTATGCACATATTGACGTCTATGTCCGTTTATACAGATTTATAGCGCCCACTTTTGAAGGATTTTGACGAAATTTTAAATCGGGACTAGTAACAATATTTGGAGGCGTTTCTTACAGGTGAGTGTGGGCTGAAACCTTATTTAAGGGCCTAAAGACATTTTCAATATAGACATTCTCCCTTGTTATTGTTGCAATTTTCTCTAATAAATTAGATTAACACATAATTGTCTACGGAACATCTACTCCTTGGAATTACGTGTACTTATATTCAGAAATTCAGGATTTTCGATTTCAGTCCAGAGATGGCTAAACTGTATGAGGTTTTCTTTGCTACGCAATTACATTAAGACAGATACTGTAAAAACAGAATGCACCGGCCCCTTTTTTCGAATTTCTCTGAGTTCATCTTTTATAACTCTGCTGAAACTGTACTGGATATAACCTGTGTACGAGTTACAGAGTTTTGCTACATAAATTAAGAAATTTTGTATTTCCATGATACGTTGATTAATCAACAAACATCCTTGATATCCCGTTTTACATCCAACACTCCTTTAAAAAAATGTTTAATATCACTACATATACATAATGAGTCTTTTAAACCTGTGTAAAACCACATTGAACACTGCATGTTTCGACTGTCATTGGTCATCATCAGATGTTTTAAAACAGTCTGTGGAGACTGCTATGCTTGTGTTTAGAACACACACAAGGCAGCAGGAGGAAACACCCAGCACGATGAAAAACACGAATGTGTGATTTGACTACAAATCGAACATTAGAAGCGCAAAATACAAGGACATCAGTTTTCACAAACAGCTTTAAAACACTTGATGTTGACCAATGACGGTCGAAATATGTAACGAACAATGTGGTTTTAAATAGGTTTAAAAGGTTTATTGTGTATATGCGATTGCCTCTGTGGTCTAGTGGTCAGAGTTCCTGCCTACAGATCCAGGACTCCCTGGTTCGATTCCCGGAGCTACCAGATTTTCTTAGAAATAGTAGCTCTAGAACGAGGTCCACTCAGCCTCGTGAGGATAATTGAGGAGCTATTTCGAGGAAATAGCGGCTCCGGTCTAGAAATCCGAGATTAACGGCCGTCGGGATCCGTTGCGCTGGCCACGTAACACCCTCTATCCGCTAAAGTTGGCACTAATTTCGCCGACAAGCGGCGGTCGCTAGGTCGGTATAGTTCGCTTGCGGACTAAAACCACGGAGGTTTTTTTATATCTTTGAATATGTTAAATGTTTAAACATTACGATTCAATCGTTAAGCAAGTAAACTCCTCTGTTAATGTCTCTGTTAGTTTAGTATGTAATTTAATCTTCGATGCCTCCTACTTAATAACCCAATATCATCGCGGTTTCTTGTAATATAATAACTTCTTAAAATTTTAAAGAGTAGCCTTCATTAAAGAAGATACTTTTAGTAGTATATTTCATGCACTCTTGTTAATGGATCGACTTTTGGAGTCTGAGTGCTGAATGCTTTTAGTATCCAATAATCTCTTGCCACTTCCACGACCAGAATTTCCCTCACAAGGGAACACACAAACTTGTATATGATGTCGCGTGCCTTGGGCGGTTTAGCGTTACTCNAAGTAAAACGTAAACCAAATTTTAAAAGAAATAATTTGACAAATACTCTTAAATTAAGGTTACAATGCTTACAAATTTTTAGCAGTTGTGTAATATCACAATTCAGAGGATATTTTCCGTTATTTTTGTTTCAGACTACATCTACAACATTTCGAAGGATTGTACTTCATCTTCAATGTGGAGGGGTAACCCAAGCGAGGACTCAGAATCGAGCAGTCGGCAGGCAAACTAAATTTGTAAGTTACAAGCAGTTTTTCTTCCCTCTTGTGTCTTGCTGAATTCTTGTTTATCTTAATCTTCGATCCTGAATAAGGAGTCAATTCACTGGTCCGAAAGACAGTGAAATTCTGAACTACACTTTGTTACATCTTAGAATCTATTGTTGTCCCCGCAGCTTCCTCGAGAGACAGACGAAACTTCGATAACCACTGTTAGAATGGTCCGTCACCGAACACGAGACGTCCCAAATAATAAGCAGGGGCGGTAAGAATCTGACGGAAGGGCTCAGTCCAAATATTCGAATTTTAGATCTGTTTATTAGCTAATGTTATATTCATTTTCAAGCATCAGTTTTTAGAAAACTTTAAACGTATTGCCCCCTTCTCTATATGATTATGCACATATTGACGTCTATGTCCGTTTATACAGATTTATAGCGCCCACTTTTGAAGGATTTTGACGAAATTTTAAATCGGGACTAGTAACAATATTTGGAGGCGTTTCTTACAGGTGAGTGTGGGCTGAAACCTTATTTAAGGGCCTAAAGACATTTTCAATATAGACATTCTCCCTTGTTATTGTTGCAGTTTTCTCTAATAAATTAGATTAACACATAATTGTCTACGGAACATCTACTCCTTGGAATTACGTGTACTTATATTCAGAAATTCAGGATTTTCGATTTCAGTCCAGAGATGGCTAAACTGTATGAGGTTTTCTTTGCTACGCAATTACATTAAGACAGATACTGTAAAAACAGAATGCACCGGCCCCTTTTTTCGAATTTCTCTGAGTTCATCTTTTATAACTCTGCTGAAACTGTACTGGATATAACCTGTGTACGAGTTACAGAGTTTTGCTACATAAATTAAGAAATTTTGTATTTCCATGATACGTTGATTAATCAACAAACATCCTTGATATCCCGTTTTACATCCAACACTCCTTTAAAAAAATGTTTAATATCACTACATATACATAATGAGTCTTTTAAACCTGTGTAAAACCACATTGAACACTGCATGTTTCGACTGTCATTGGTCATCATCAGATGTTTTAAAACAGTCTGTGGAGACTGCTATGCTTGTGTTTAGAACACACACAAGGCAGCAGGAGGAAACACCCAGCACGATGAAAAACACGAATGTGTGATTTGACTACAAATCGAACATTAGAAGCGCAAAATACAAGGACATCAGTTTTCACAAACAGCTTTAAAACACTTGATGTTGACCAATGACGGTCGAAATATGTAACGAACAATGTGGTTTTAAATAGGTTTAAAAGGTTTATTGTGTATATGCGATTGCCTCTGTGGTCTAGTGGTCAGAGTTCCTGCCTACAGATCCAGGACTCCCTGGTTCGATTCCCGGAGCTACCAGATTTTCTTAGAAATAGTAGCTCTAGAACGAGGTCCACTCAGCCTCGTGAGGATAATTGAGGAGCTATTTCGAGGAAATAGCGGCTCCGGTCTAGAAATCCGAGATTAACGGCCGTCGGGATCCGTTGCGCTGGCCACGTAACACCCTCTATCCGCTAAAGTTGGCACTAATTTCGCCGACAAGCGGCGGTCGCTAGGTCGGTATAGTTCGCTTGCGGACTAAAACCACGGAGGTTTTTTTATATCTTTGAATATGTTAAATGTTTAAACATTACGATTCCATCGTTAAGCAAGTAAACTCCTCTGTTAATGTCTCTGTTAGTTTAGTATGTAATTTAATCTTCGATGCCTCCTACTTAATAACCCAATATCATCGCGGTTTCTTGTAATATAATAACTTCTTAAAATTTTAAAGAGTAGTCTTCATTAAAGAAGATACTTTTAGTAGTATATTTCATGCACTCTTGTTAATGGATCGACTTTTGGAGTCTGAGTGCTGAATGCTTTTAGTATCCAATAATCTCTTGCCACTTCCACGACCAGAATTTCCCTCACAAGGGAACACACAAACTTGTATATGATGTCGCGTGCCTTGGGCGGTTTAGCGTTACTCCTGCATTTATGCTCGACGCATGCGTTCAGAAAAATTCCTGGACTGAATCCCAATGCAAGATGTAAATTACAGTGGCGGACTGGCCGTCTCATAGGAAATTGAACATGGTACTACATATCCAGGCGGCACCGATATTTATCTTGGATGTTAGCCCGAGATTCGATCTTGGTACCTCACAAAACATATGTCACTCTACACGATTATTCTGTAAGCAAGACTGGATTTCTGTCTGTACAGCCGCATGTTCGTTTCAATGACCTGTAGATCGTGTCCATATGACTTTGGATCTGAATTTGACAGTCTTCTTCATTAGTGCCCTATAAATAATATATATAAAAAAATATAGGTCTACCTATAACAAGGGGGCGCGCGGTAGCGTAGTGGTTAAGGCACTATGCTACAAGTCGGAAAGTCGCGGGTTCAAATCCCGATGAGATCATTTAATTTTTTTTTTCAATTGACCTAATACTTCCGGCCGCACTATGACCCTGGGATTCACTCAGCCTCTAACAGAAATGAGTACCAGTAATTAAATAAATAATTTTCCTGGGGAGTAAAGCGTGGCCGACTGACAACCTTACCGCCATCTTTGAGCCGATTGTCAAGATAATGTGGGACCCTCAACGTCTCACAACCCTATGGGCCTTCACGGCCTGTTACAGGGATAGCTTTACTTTTTTTTACTTTATACATGTAACAGGCCGTGGCAGATTTCTTGTATAATGTAGTATTATTATTTAGATCTTAAGTCCCTAGTTTGTAAGTATTTTCCCACAAATCATACCAGACTTTNACTTCATTGTCACACGGCTAACCATATAATATTTATATATTATTTATTGGCTGGTGGCTCTGAACCCTTCCGACCGCTTTCCTCAAAGCACCTTGTTACTGCGCTGATCTGACTTATCGATCGCTGACTTGCAGAAACTGTAAGGTTGAAGCTCCAATTTGAACTCACTGTTTCTTCTGCGATTTCACGTAATGAGGAGGTGCATAATTTATACTTTGCTGCAAGTATAATTACGTTGTAGTGATTAAAGGGGAAAGTTGAGGAGGACGGGCATGCATCACGCATGGGATAGACGGGAAATACGCATATAAAATTTAAGAATGAAATCTTGAAGGGAAAAGGAAAGTAATTCACCTAAATGGTGTCAGCTGTATTGCACCAAAAACATCTCATAATAAACATGTTTATTAAAACTCTTACACGTGGTAGCGTAGTTGGTTCAGGAACTATGCTACAAGCCGGAAGGTCGCGAGTTCGAATCGCGATGAGGTGAATTTTTTTTTTCAATTTCCCTAATCCTTCCAGCCGTACTATGGCCCTTTGGGTCGACTCACGACTCAGCCTCTAACAGAAATATGTACCAGGAATATTCCTGGGGGTAAAGGGCGGCCGGCGCGTAAGGCTGACAACCTTACTGACATCTGTGAGCCGATTGTCTAGAAAATGTAGGAGCTACCAGTGCTAAGATAATAAATAATTATAAGAAAGGAACTATGAAAATAAAGCTTAGGCGCACGAAAAACAGATAGTATTTTAGAAAAAAACGAAACTGTGCTCATACAAGCCCAAAATTGTTATAATAAGATATTTAATACGCACCATAAGTAACTGGCATATCTGTGCCTCTACGACGCGTTTATCACTACCGTGGTCAGTCTTTCCAAAAGATAATTTCACATTAAAGGGAAGACGTATAAGACAAAGTATCTGCACTGCAGCACATGGTGTCTTACTGCCGCAAGCGGCCGTATCCCATAACTCTACCTTACAGCAAGGAGCGCACCGGAGATACTAATAACAACACTACGCGGCATAAATCATGAAAACAGTAGCGCAACGCAAAGCACTCGACTTGAAAAAACATAAGAGGGAGTCTTCTAGCGAGGAGATATACTGTTGCTATTCCCGGAGTCCACAAGATGTTCCGGTCAGTTGGCTGGAAAATGGCTACCGTCGGTCCGGTCCCTTGAGAGACCAGTGGTGCTGGAGATAGGTACATTATTTATCTTTTATGATTATTATTTATGTGTTCCCTTCATAACTGCGGTCCTAGCCAAGTGAATCATCAGACATTGTGACTTATCTCCTTCTGACCACTAACGTGCTGGTAACTCGTGGCTTTCCCGCGAGAGGCCGTAACTTACCTTTGTCGTCTGGGTTTGTGCTGGCGGTCTCACTGTTTAGAATCGCATGTTTTGCTGTTACAGAACTACGAATATATTGTCACGTGTCACGGTCACTAACTCGCGGGTTTGGATTTGTAATTGGATTTACTGGATATTTACGGGTCATAACTACAAATAATTATAACACTGTTGCTGATTTACATAATTTACAACCATTCCACACTAATCTTCTCAGTCTATCAGCACTATTCCTCACAGATTTATAACACAGGAACTCTAAAAGTCTCACTAAATCACACACTCCCAATATCACTGCACTACAGCACATATAACGCCTTCAAATCGCATGTTAAATCTTCACAGGCTGACTTCTTGTACTCTTCTTCAACCACGAACTTCCCATGGCTATCTCCTACAGAAAACTGACTCGTTCCTGAACCGAATGAATTCTGTCACTTATATGGTCGATGAACGGACACGCATCACAGGAAACACGTCACGTGATCACCAGCCACCGCTGCGTGACGTCACCGCGGACACGGAATACGTAGCCTCCTTTATTGTCGGACCGTGTTTACAGAGCTGTTGCCTGGCAACGCGTTGATCGAATTCGTTACAATATTGAACTATTATTCTTTGATTTGCCTTCTTTCTTGTTGAGCAGAGAGTGAGCTGATGTAAGAGAAATTTACTTTGTTTGGCCACAATAAAACATGAGTTCTGGACTGTGAAGTATCAGACTGTGTTACGGTACGTACTTGAATATTATTCTTCATAAGAAATCTTAATGACTTGTAGGAGTCACAAGCCTCAGAAGTTACAACAAACCTTGAAGAGTTAATAATTAAATCGGCCTATTGATAACAGCCAATCACAGTGGCTGCGCCATTCAAGGCATGAAATGTCTTCGATCGCTCGAACACTAGAATCGTGGATTCGAATCCCACTTAAGCCATGAATGTTTTTTCTGAGTTCGTTGTGTTAATGTGTAGGTAGCCGCCTTGCGACGCGCTGGTCACTCGTACAAGAAGTCCTGCCGACTGTCTAAGATTAAGAAACCGAAGTGAAAATATGTGTTTCACGAATGCCCTTTGCCCCTAGTGGGAGCAGCAGATGGATGGATAACAAAAAAAATGAAAACGTGCCTTTATCGACTAGCCGTAACTTGTAGAAATCTTAGTTTTAAAATTTCTGAACAGAGACGAAGATAATCCGTGTAACATTTAAGTAGAAAATATTCGATTAGGACAAGATTATGATAGATGAACACACCCTTGAATGAGTATCATATTTTAACTGCCTTGGATGTAATACAATATTTAAGAATGTTAACGACATGACCTGAAATTTTGCAGATTTCAACATATTGCCACGTGTAGGAGGGTACACGTGACGAAAATAGCGAATTTTAGTTTTGATGATTGTACTGTATTTATTGGCACTTCTTTTGCAGTCTCTCTTAATTAATTAAATCCCGTACTGTATGCACCACTGTTGGTAAGATAAATTCGTAAGATATTAGGAATAAGCTGAAACATATTTACAATAAAAATATGACACAGGAAACGAAGAATTGAACAGTTCAGCATATAATGAATGAATGAATGTATAAGGGGTGGGCCTTCTTGGCCCTTGTACCGCGACCACAGTGATCTATTGTACCTCAGTTCAGCATATAAACTTTCCCGAAACAAATTTTTGAATACACGCCAGGAACAACCAAGACAACGATGGACATTCTGAAGTCGGAAAAGACAATGGACATATCCATAAACTGAGAAAGTAGAAGAATAATTAATTCTGATTATCTGACTTAGTAATCTGTGGAGAATGATATGACGTCATCAGTTTTAATTTAATAGACTTGGCTGTATGTGTCTCATTATAGAATTTTCTTATCTATCATTTCTCTGTCTATTCTGGCAACAGTTTATTCCAAATTATCTCATCTTTCGCACTAATTCCAGTGCTGCCTTCCTTGTCTCTAACGAGCTGATGATGCCACAGCTCGGTGATTTATCACAGACAAAGTTTTCCTGACAGGGATGTGCACTTTTCGAGCATCCCATTTACCGCCCACAACCCCCATCCTTATAAGGTCCTACCATGAACATTACGCTCACAACTAAAACCACTTCCATTCCCCCTTCCCTCCCCTTTGAAATTTCCCACTTCCTTCCCATGGTTCAATAATCAATTGGAATCAGAACCTCAATGTTCTTAGAAACATTTGAGACCGTTGTGTTGGATAACTTGGATTTATGCAGTTCTTGAGGAGACAAAGTAAATAAAAACAAAAACAAAGAGCTATGTTATCTTACTATCTCATACATAACTTACTGTTCAGATAGAATATAATTTAGTGCATATATTTCTGAGTAGTTACTGAAAAGGAAATTGTGGAGAATTAACGATGAATCTCTACTAAAAACACCCAAGTTGAATATAGGTGTATAATTATGGAGGAATCAATATATCTATTGTTATAATTTATATTCCTGTGTTTGGGAAGTAAAATTTTGCTAATGCAAACTGCATGAATCAACATTTTATTATATTTTCACTTTCCAGGATAACATTTTTTCTTTGTTAATTTTTGAAAGACTGAGTCCATTCTCTCTGCCCTAGAAATCATAGAGACCAAGCTTATTGCACCGAATTTCTCAGTGAAACGTCTTCTTGTAAGCATTCTCATTGTAGTGTTTTGCAAGTAACCTGTGAATTATTTCCTACCTGGCATTCGCAGAATTCTGTCGAAACACGAGTAGGCGGTTGCATACGGCCAAGATTGTTTAAGATGTCTCATACATACACACACGCAGTGAGGAAACAACAGGAAAATAATTGAATCCACCTTTCTAGCTCTCTATAGCATTATTATAAAAACCTTCCATTCCGATTAGTAGTGTATCATAAAGTAAAAAAAGTAAAGCTATCCCTGTACCAGGCCGTGAAGGCCCATAGGGTTGTGAGACGTTGAGGGCCCCACATTATCTAGACAATCGGCTCACAGATGGCGGTAAGGTTGTCAGCCTCCCCAGGAAAATGATTTAATTAATTCCTGGTACTCATTTCTGGTAGAGGCTTAGTCGACCTGAAGGCTATAGTGCTGCCGGAAGGATTAGGTTAACTGAATAAAATCCAATTACCTCATCGGGACTTGAACCCGCGACCTTCATACTTTTATCATAGTGGCTCAACCAACTACGCTACCGCGTGTCGAGGAATCTTAATTTCTGAAAGTAATTCGTTCTTCTTTAACTTAATCTTCTTTTCAATTTCACCCACACACTCACTCATGGAGCTGAGCCCTTCTTGAGAAGCCGATAGTTGTGCAGCTACTCAAGGACTTAACAGTATTTTATGGAACCCGAAGGTTAATTATCGTGTTCACAAGATCCCTCCACTGGTCCCTATCCTGAGTCAGATCAATCTAATCCATACCATCCCATTGGTCTCCTTCCTTCCGGCTGTCCCACCAATATCCTATATGCATTTCTCCTCTTCCCTATTCGTGCTACATACCCTGCCCATCTAATCCTTCTTGGCTTGATCATTCTAAGTATACTTGCAGAAGAGTACAAGTTATGAAGCTTCAATTTCACCCATGTGTAATATTTCATATTCGGCAAGGAGTGCTAAAGACAGACGTAACTTTTTACTCATTTGAATCTTTTGTACCGAACACCAAAGATATAGCATAGAATGAGATCACAGTGAATGCTGATTTGATCATGGCAAAATTTGAAAATAGAGAAGACATGAAACTTCAGCCACGATAATAATTTATCTGGCTCTAATTCTCTCCACAACTCACCAAACAGTAAATACCCGTGCTAAGGGCCGCGTCATAGCTCAAGCCGTTAGGCGCTGGCTTCCCACCACGGCGGCCCGGGTTCGATCCCGGGTCTGGTCAAGTGGGATTTGTGGTGAAGAAAGTGGCGATGGGGCAGGTTTTCTCAGAGTACTTCGGTTTACCCTACTGATCTTCATTCCACCAATTGCTCCACAATTACCCTCACCTATCATCTGGAGCTGGTAAAATATGTCAGAAGTGGCCGCAGTACAAGGGACTTAGTCCCACCCCACTAGCAATAAAGAAATACCCATGCTGACCACTGTAACACTGTTGTGGTCCGTCCTTTAAGTACATCATGCTGAAGTCTTGTAAAACTCTGCCCTCAAGCCTCCCCCCACCATTTCCATTCAGTTGAAACAGTTTGCATCATCTCCTCGCATTCTTCTTCTTGCTTGTTTCCTGTGTATAATCCCAGAGGGAATTATCCGCTCCAATCAACCTTCAGAATTTACTATGTTTTATGCCAGCTGTCGCATTTGTGGCGCTGTCAAAATTGCGCCGTTCCAGCCGTACGCTCCGTCCTTTTTATTGGCCGTAACTCGCGCTATATAGCAAGTTGAGAGAGAGTTTGGTTGAACCAGAAATTGAGGCAAGGGTTCTTATCAAGAGGGGAGGGGACATACATATATACTAGTTTGAGAAGTTTTATGTCTATGTATGTGTGTTATCTGGTCCTATGTCTATATTACATCGTTCTCACACTATGGTAGTTTCTTGTACCTACACAGATGATAGGTCTGTTTCTCAGAAATTATTCACCGTTATTTCAAGGGACTTTACACTAGTGTTAGGGATGGTTACATGAGATCTGCCATGCAGTGTAGTAGTCCTTGATGTTCTAATTGAGATAACGTCATTGTTGTAAAGTTATGGCTTTCCAAGTCACTACTCAGTATCATCCTATGATTCGAAGTTACATAATCTGAGCTATAAAACATCATTAAATAAACCGTAAGTAAATAAATAAATAAAAATCCACAACTGAGATTTTTAGTGCATTTCGAGAGACAAATGTTTATAATGAAAATGTATTGCAGTTATTATGAGAAAATTCTCTTTTAAATTGACAGATGATTTATAATCTGCAAACAATGTTGAAAATTATTTATATTTATTGTAGCAGAATGTTCGCCTCTGTGATATAGTGGTCAGAGTTCCTGACTACAGATTCAGAGGTCCCTGCCTCGATTCCCAGTGCTACCACATTTTCTGAGAAGTAGTGGATCTGGAACGGGCTGCACTCAGCCTGGTGAGGATAATTGAGGAGCTGTTGCAAGGAAATAGCGGCTCCGGTGTAGAAAACCGAAGTTAACGGCCGTGGGGATTCGTGGCTCTGACCACATAACACCCTCTATCCTCAAAAGTTAGCACTGACTTCGCCGACAAACAGCGCTCGCTAGGTCGGTATAGTTGGCTTGCGAACTACAGGCCACGGAGTTTGTTTGGTTTGTTTTTATTGTAGCAGAATAATGTAATGATAACTTACTGCTGCACATTTATTTTGTTAGAGTGAAGAGGTATATTTTCCGAAATTGTTTAATTAACGCAGGTGAGACAGCGTTTTGAAGTTAGTGTATCAGCAAGAAGTTACTGTACGTTTCACATTGTTCCTGCTCTTTATGATATCT
>NW_019734331.1:725492-852534 GCF_002891405.2 Cryptotermes secundus
CCCGGGTTCGATCCCCGGTCTGGTCAAGTGGGATTTGTGGTGAACAAAGTGGCGCTGGGGCAGGTTTTCTCAGAGTACTTCGGTTTCCCCTACCAATCTTCATTCCACCAGTTGCTCCAAAATTACCCTCACCTATCATCTGGAGCTGGTAAAATATGTCAGAAGTGGCCGCAGTACAAGGGACTTAGTCCCACCCCACTAGCAATAAAGAAATACCCATGCTGACCACTGTAACACTGTTGTGGTCCGTCCTTTAAGTACATCATGCTGAAGTCTTGTAAAACTCTGCCCTCAAGCCTCCCCCCACCATTTCCATTCAGTTGAAACAGTTTGCATCATCTCCTCGCATTCTTCTTCTTGCTTGTTTCCTATGTATTTTCCCAGAGGGAATTATCCGCTCCAATCAACCTTCAGAATTTACTATGTTTTACGCCAGCTGTCGCATTTGTGGCGCTGTCAAAATTGCGCCGTTCCAGCCGTACGCTCCATCCTTTTTATTGGCCGTAACTCGCGCTATATAGCAAGTTGAGAGAGAGTTTGGTTGAACCAGAAATTGAGGCAAGGGTTCTTATCAAGAGGGGAGGGGACATACATATATACTAGTTTGAGAAGTTTTATGTCTATGTATGTGTGTTATCTGGTCCTATGTCTATATTACATCGTTCTCACACTATGGTAGTTTCTTGTACCTACACAGATGATAGGTCTGTTTCTCAGAAATTATTCACCGTTATTTCAAGGGACTTTACACTAGTGTTAGGGATGGTTACATGAGATCTGCCATGCAGTGTAGTAGTCCTTGATGTTCTAATTGAGATAACGTCATTGTTGTAAAGTTATGGCTTTCCAAGTCACTACTCAGTATCATCCTATGATTCGAAGTTACATAATCTGAGCTATAAAACATCATTAAATAAACCGTAAGTAAATAAATAAATAAAAATCCACAACTGAGATTTTTAGTGCATTTCGAGAGACAAATGTTTATAATGAAAATGTATTGCAGTTATTATGAGAAAATTCTCTTTTAAATTGACAGATGATTTATAATCTGCAAACAATGTTGAAAATTATTTATATTTATTGTAGCAGAATGTTCGCCTCTGTGATATAGTGGTCAGAGTTCCTGACTACAGATTCAGAGGTCCCTGCCTCGATTCCCAGTGCTACCACATTTTCTGAGAAGTAGTGGATCTGGAACGGGCTGCACTCAGCCTGGTGAGGATAATTGAGGAGCTGTTGCAAGGAAATAGCGGCTCCGGTGTAGAAAACCGAAGTTAACGGCCGTGGGGATTCGTGGCTCTGACCACATAACACCCTCTATCCTCAAAAGTTAGCACTGACTTCGCCGACAAACAGCGCTCGCTAGGTCGGTATAGTTGGCTTGCGAACTACAGGCCACGGAGTTTGTTTGGTTTGTTTTTATTGTAGCAGAATAATGTAATGATAACTTACTGCTGCACATTTATTTTGTTAGAGTGAAGAGGTATATTTTCCGAAATTGTTTAATTAACGCAGGTGAGACAGCGTTTTGAAGTTAGTGTATCAGCAAGAAGTTACTGTACGTTTCACATTGTTCCTGCTCTTTATGATATCTATGGGAGAGAGGGATTATAAAGTACTCTAAACACAATGAATAAAGCAGATTATTAATGCTAATGCGTTACTTACCGTTAATTCTTTTTAATTCCTGCCAAAGCTTAGTTTTACACTGTGAACTTGTCAGATATAAATTTTGGGAAAACGATTTCAATCAAAATAGCGCTATAATGCGTTAAATATTGATGTAGGTTTCTTTAACCGTATTCAGGGAAATTAAAATTGCACCATACCTCGTCAGACAGAAAACTATTGAACATAAGTGTAAGATTTGAGGCTTTCACGGCGGTGACTATGAAGAANAACATAAGTTAGAAGTTTGAAATTTAATTTTCAGCTAACAGCTGAGCTATATGAGACAAACTCCGTCTTAAGTGCAACAATTTTATTGTAGTTCTTTCTTCTTCCCTTCCTCCACACTACATGTTTCGGCCCTAAATGGCCATCATCAGGTGTGTATTCTTACGTAGCTGCTACGCTGCCCGTAGTTTAAAATTTAAAATCACCAGTCTTTCCAATTGTATGTATGTATAAAATCTTTGTTAACCTACACGCGTCAGTTTGATTTCTAAAATTGGCACTTTCTTAAAACTTTAATTCAAATTAAAATGTCTATAAATTTTCTGTTCTTTTTCTTTTTCCAAATTTTTAAAAATTAAAACTTTCTCAGGGTACACGCCCTATGTCTATAGTGCTGCAGCGGCTACTTCTTGTTTTATCGCTGTTCAGGTATTGTTCTGTGTAGGCTCTCTGTGTGCGTGTCGCTGCTTATCTATAAGCTTGAATGAAGATATTTACATGATATATTACGTTTGACATCCTGTATGGTTTTGAAAAAGATTTGTAGTTTTCCATAGATGAAAAAGCAATTAAACAGCGTTCAATTTAAGTGTGGAATTTTATTATTTCACTTCTTTTGGTTAATATCTAGGCTCATTTGTTTTAATTAATGTATCACTTTATGTTATTAGAAAACAGTGTAAACATTCGAATCTCTAGTAGTGCGTTTTGGGATTCTGAAATTTTATATCTTACGGACTCGCAATGCTTCTGTAAATCTACTATTGGGAAATGTTATTAAGGTGGCATAGTACATATTTTATACATGCAGAGGAAATTTGTTACTTTTCTTTACCAAGCCAAGATAATTACCTCGGTCGCCATACTGTTATTTGAAACCCCCTTCCTCACAAAGTACCTATTATAATCCCAAACTTATCACAGATTTATGACCACACAACATTTCGAATACTGTTTCAAATGGAGGTATTACTGTGAGATGCTGGTCAGGAGGTAGATCGGTCTAAGGCATACACTGTCTTCGATCTCTCGGAAGCCGGGATCGAATCCCTCTCAGGACATCGATATTTATTGTTTGTTTTTGTGTACAGGTACAGGCCTTGCGACGAGCTGATCATCCGCCCAAGGAGTCCTACCCAATGTCTAAGATCTAGTAAACCAAAGTGAAACGGAGAGTTTCATGTAGATAGGCCAAGGCCCAAATTGGGGCTGTACCGCCAAAGGAAAAAAAAGAATTACTGTGAGATTCCACCGCCGCAAGATAATATTGTCAACTTCTTGGTGTTGCTTAATGACAGAGCTAAATTTGCCAACGTTGGAGGACTTTCATCGGCATGTAGTTCTTACTAAGTATCACGAAAATTAGTCAATTTGTGCCTACAGTTCAGTAGCGCGTGAGGTAACAAGGGGACGGCAGAAGTTATACAGATCAGAATTTCTTTTGAAGGTTTCAGAAGAAAGTGTTTCTTGCTCAAGGGGTCAGAATATTCGGGTTTGCGAAGGAAAACACATCTTTAAGTTTTCTTTTGTTTTATTGCTAGTGGGGTGGAGCTAAGTCCCTTGTACTGCAGCCACTTCTGGCCTATTGTACCAGCCCCAGGTGATAGGTGAGGGTGATTGTGGAGCAATTGGTGGAATGAAGTTTGGCAGGGTAAACCGAAGTACTCGGAGAAATCCTGCCCCAGCGCCACTTTGTCCACCACAAATCCCACTTGACGAGACCCGGGATGGAACCAGGGCCACCGCGGTGGGAAGCCAGCGACTAACCGCTTGAGCTATGGCGCGGCCACGTCTTTAAGTAGGGTAAAACTCAATCCATAGCCATTTTAACGATGACATCTTGACACAGGACACTAGAATGGAAATTAAAAAATTGTCTTGGAAACTACTTATAACAGCTTTATCTGTATCAAGATAGAAAGTCAAATGTATACATTTCTATGAGCAATTTATTGCTGCTACTAAAGATCACTGCTCCCACAGTGTCTTCGAGTAATATATTTATGAAAACGAGTGGTAGAAAAACTTGAGAAAGTCAGGCAGTGAAATAGGGCAATAGAAGCGCCCCTCCCCCCGTCTGGTAATAAGACGAAATCCTGCGTCCTGACGCATGGGTTCCGTCCTGCACACCTACACATCTCTGGAGACTCGTTGCGCAGCTCCGTGCTGTAAACTAGGCTCAGTCCCCACAGGGCGGTACAGTCGAAGAACTGAGGCAAGCGCCGACTTCACCGGGTGTTCCCGAACAACGGACACGTGTTTTTCGGGAATAATAAACTGCGTGATAAGAAATGTCATGGAAATACATTTTCAGTGCAGGAACTGGCTCAAGATAAGTTCCAAAGACATGCTTGAGTGATAACAAATTAATGTGGCGTGCCTCCAAAAAGGAGAGAAGACACGTCAATTGATAGGAAACGGCTGCGATAAGAATGTATACTTTAGTGGAACGGAATACCAGCAGGGTGTCTCCTAGGAAACACTGAAACAACAAATGTGTTTCCCCGGGAATGAAAGGATATCGATGGAAACGAATACTACCAGCGGATAAAACGGAACCCTTGAACACCACGCGCTCTATTCCGTCCGAGAGCAGGTTTTCAAAGTCCAGCTTCGAAGAGACCAGTCAGTAGTAGTCAGTAGTCAGTCTTCAGTTTGGCTTCTACTATAGAAGAAGCAGTAATTGTGAGAGTTGTATGAGTGTAGAAGAGATTGGCCAATAAACATATGCTCCAAATCGGAGACCCGCGTGAATTTTCTTGTCGCGTTACCTACGGAACACGTGACATTACTTACGGCGGTTGATACAGAGTACGGGGTATTGTAGTGGGTGTAATTCTATGGAATTTTATTTGACAGGTGCCTTTTTTAAAAATTTACCTGTTGTACCTTCTATTTTATGAGATTTTTATGGTTTCCCTCGGTCTATTCAACTGTTACCAGGACAGTTACCTTGATATAGGCCACGGTCAGCTACTCCCCCTGTCCTTACCTACATATCTGTCATGATAATCTTACAATAACATTTATATACTTCGTACTCATTGCAGTTCAAGCTGCATTGTAATATGGCCAAAGAATCAATCTTACTTACTTACTTAATCGGCCGCACCATAGCTCAAGCGGTTAGTCGCTGGTTTCCCACCGCGGCGGCCCGGGTTCGATCCCTGGTCTGGTCAAGTGGGATTTGTGATGGACAAAGTGGCGCTGGGGCAGGTTTTCTCCTAGTACTTCGGTTTCCCCTACCAATCTTCATTCCACCAATTGCTCCACAATCACCCTCACCTATCATCTGGGGCTGGTACAATAGGCCAGAAGTGGCCGCAGTACAAGGGACTTAGTCCCGCCCCACTAGCAATAAAAAAAAAATACTTAATCCGTTCTTCTTATACCTTATAGTGTCGAGGTTGTTTTTTTTTATATAATTTTACAGACGGTAGGACCCCTTGGACGAGTGGTCAGCTTGTCAGAAGGTCTCTACCTAAACACAGGACAACACAAACACAGAATAAACACATACACATACCAAATATACATGCCTTCTGTGGGATTCGAACCCACGATCCCGGCTTTCGCGCGAGCGATGACAGTATATGCCTCGACTTCTGTGACAGGTATCAATCAATCAAAACTGATAATTTAGATTAAGTGTTGAAGAATTAGTTAAGATATTTAAATTACGTGGTTCAACCAACTAAGTTCGAAAGTCATTTAGGCTACATAAATCAGTCATTTAAGCCAGACAATTATAACTGACTCCACTGAGCTATGTTCTTCATTAAGTTTTCATAATAAATAGTACAGCTTTCCTAAGCATCGTTAAAGAAATGTTATTAATAAATACCGTTTTATTGCACTCTGTTTGTTGTACTTACAAATAAAAATGGAGGGGTTACCGTCACGCAAACAAATGCTTTTATTCCGCTCACATATTTCGGCCCAGAAAAAGGAATCAACAGGCGGTCCGTGAGGAATACACAAGTAATTACCGAATATATACAAAAGCTACAATGCTTATATATATTTGTTACTTGAATTAGGTAAAATTTATACTAACATTGTAGTTGTATATGTATATAGGTAACTAAGATAATTTTCACCTTGACCGTTATGTTGTGTTGTGACAGACTCCAATATATAATAACACAACAGGATGCACGAAAAAAAATGTATAAAAAAATGAAAACACTTATTTGTGTGAAGGTAAACCGCTCATTTCTATTTATTAGTAAATATATTGTGGCGTGTTTCCTTGGCAGGGAGACATTGGGGATTTCCTGTATTCATTTGTTGTCGAAATACTGGCTAGTAGTATTTAGTCGGAAAGTCCCAAGAACCCGCCGTTTCGATATAGATTTTCTTGGTTTGCTGCCACAGATCCAGAGGTCTCGAGTTCGATTCCCGACGATACCAGATTTCCTGAGAAGTAGTGGGTCTGGAACGGGGTCCACTCAGCCTCGTGAGGATAATTGAGCTGTTTCAAGGAAATAGCGGCTCCGGTCTAGAAAACCGAGATTAGCGGCCTTGGGGATGCGTTGCGCTAATCACCCGACACCCTCTGTCCGCTAAAGTTGGCTCTAACTTAGCCGAAAAGCGGCGGTCGCCCGGTCGGTATAGTTCGCTTGCGGACTACAGGCCACGGAGTTTGCGTTTTTTTTTTTTTTTGCATCTCTCTTAGAACAAATGTTGTGATGATACCAGGTGCCATGCAGAACTCCCTTGCTCAAGTAATCAAAAAGAAACTCCTAGCTGTGACGGTAACCAAATTACTTACACATCCAATTTATGCTTTTGACATTAGTAAGAATACTAATATTCATTCGATGGTGTTTCAAGTTACTACGTCTCGCTGTTGTATCATTCAGATTTATACTATTCTTATCTGAAGGACGACCTGGCGATGCTTGGCAACATTGTAGTCCTCTTTCATATCCCCTAAAAGAAAGTTGTCTCTCGTTTTGAAATTTAATGTATTTAAGTTTTTCGGATCCTAGTTTGAACCAAGTCAAATGCCTGTGTTTTATTTCTTGCTATTCTTCTTCTTCTTCTTCTTCGGATCATCAATTGATTTTTCATCATTTTCTTCCGTTTCTCAGACCTTTTCTTACATGATATCTGTGTCTGGTTACAATTTGTATAATTCCCTTGGTCCCCATGCGTCGTATATGTGCATATATCTTGTATATTTCTTTTAGTAATATGTGTACAGTTTTAGGTATAAACAATTTTCAAAGTAACTTAGACTTACTGAAGAAATGAAACACATTCATGAACAATTTTCAGTGCAGGATTAAAATGGGTAGAGATAAATCTATCTCTGTAACAGTCCGTGAAGGCCCATAGGGTTGTTAGACGTCGAGACTCCGACTTTATCTAGAAAATGGGCTCACAGATGACGGTAAGGTTGTTAGCCTTACGCTCCGGCCGCCCTTTATCCCCTAGGAAGTTTCCTGGTACTCATTTCTGTTAAAGGATGAGTCGACCCCAGGGTCATAGTGAGGCTGGAAATATTAGGTAAATTGAAAAAATCCACCTCATCGGAACTCGATCCCGCGACCTTCCGGTTTGTCGCATAGTGCCTCAACCCAACTAAGCTACCGCGTGCCCCAAGATTCAAATGGGTTCTTATAATTTTAGACACCTTGTGTTCGAAGCTGTCATTTCTTAACATCTTCATTCATATCTGAACCTCGTGTTCTTGGTGTGGGTTTGAGCCTTGGAGGCGCATTGTACCCTGTCATTACAACCAGTCGAGCGGGTCCCTCGCGTGAGGGACGGCCTAATCAAGTTCCTCCCTATCGATAGTTTTGCCCGCCCGCAGCGATTCGATTTGCGTGGGGTCCACAGAGAACTGTGCACGAATGAAGACGTTTGCATCGCGAACAACACCTGGAGAACACAGCACTTCGCCATTGTTTTGTTGACCTCTGAGAAAGCCTGATCAGAACCCAGTCTGCTAAGGAGTGCCTTCACGTGATTGAGACTCTCCTATCAATTTGAATGATCATGCATTATTTGACGATGCTGTGTAGCGTTAAACGAGATACGAGTCGGACCGAAGTCACGTGGAAGCACCGAGCCCGTCAGCGTATAATTTTTAAGAATGAGTATAATTTTTATGAGAGGTAACTGGTTCAGTCGCCTGACAGTGTTCCAGTTATCTACGTTGCGATTTATAGGGCCTTGCTGCCATATCTTCAGGAGAATTTGATTAGAGGAATATGAAAGAGTTCATGAGTACTACTTCAAGTTTCATACATGATACATACACAGTTAACATCCAGTAATATATAAATCCATAGTAGTAGTAGTAGTAGTAGTAGTAGTAGTAGTAGCGGCGGTAGCGGCAGTAGCGATAGTGGTACGGTAGTGGTAGTAGTGGTAGTAGCGGTAGTGGTAGTGGTAGTAGTGGTGGTGGCGGTAATAGTAGTAGTAGATATACTACAATAAATTTTGGAGTCAATACATGTTTAAAATGAAAGATTTTTAAGAATATTTATGATTATCGAACAAGGATGGCGGAAAATTTGGGCCAGAGAAATTCCAGATTTTACGCGTTTTTATTTTTCCAAATCTAATTGCATCATCAGAAAAAAATGTACCGCTTATCCTTCTGGTAACAGTTTGTCCTAGGGACCGAATTACCTTCGAAGAGTCATACGGTGATGAAGTCTTCATGCAGGTTGTTCTGAGTTAATAATGTTTCGGGAGTATGAGGAGAGAAAATGGCACGTATTTGTTATTACAGAAAACACATTTCTCTTTTTCAGTTTGCACTGTAGACGAGTTCATTCTCAGATTATTTAACAAATGTGTTTCAGTTGCTGACCGCCTCTGTGGTCTAGTTGTCAGAGTTCCTGGCTACAAATCCAGAGGTTCCGGGTTCGATTCCCGGTACTACCAGATATTTCTGAGAAGTAGTTGGTCTGGAACGGAGTCCACTCAGCCTCGTGATGATAACTGAGGAGCTACTTGAATGGAAAAATAGCGGCTCCGGTCTAAAAAACCGAAATTAACGGCCGTGGGGATTCGTTACGCTGACCACACGACACCGTCTATCCGCTTAAGTTGGCACTAACTTTGCCGACAAGCGGCGGTATCTCGGTCGGTATAGTTCGCTTGCGGGCTAAAGCCACGGATTTTCAGTTGCTAATGCTACTTTGCCTGAAATATGATGCTTGTATTGTAATTAATAGTGAGTAGATAAAGGTTCTAAGTGAAACGGTAGAAAACTATATAGGATATAAATTCCGTCCTAAGTGCAACAATTTATTGTAGGTCTTTCGTTTTGCTTTCTTCTACACTACATGTTTCAGCCGCAAACGGCCATCATCAGGTGTATACACTCACGTAGAAAACCACTTCATATATCCGTACTAAGAGTCCGAGTAAGAGCCATGGAGGTTCCCCATATTACCTGTAATCAAACCGATTACCAACTTAATCCTACTGTATAGCGTTAACAATATACAAACCAGCTTGGTATCAAGAGTCGAGACAGTAAATCTTATAGATGTCTTACCCCCAAATTTGTAATTATTAATTTCATAATGGGGAACGCGGTAGCATAGTTGGTTGAGTCATTATGCTACAAGCCGGAAGGTCGTAAGTTCTATTCCCAATGAAGTCACTGGATTTTTCGATCGACCTAAACCTTCCATCCGCACTATGGCACTAGGTTTGAGTACCAGAAAACTTCTTGTGGGTAAAGGCCGACCGTCGTGTAAGGCTGATAACCTGACCGCCACCTTTGAAACGATTGTCTAGAAGATTTGGGAGCCTCGACGTCTCACATCTCTATGGGCCCCCACGGCCTGTTACAGGAATAGTTTTAGCTTTTTTTATCGCTGTCCAATGAAGATGATAGTCTCGGTGTAAAACAGAAGCAAACTTTGGTTTTAATGGAATTACGACACGCTTCACTTATCGGATCTTCGTCAGAACCTCTGTTCCCTCTCCATTCCCTGAAAGTTACTTGTAACGTACAATTTTCGAAAGAAATAGAGAACTGAAGCCTGTTATGACACACTGAGAATTAGTTTATACTTTGTTTCTTATGTATGTTTAGCAGCATAGCATCCTCTTTCATCCCCGGAAACCACTCCTCCGAAATGGCAAGCGACACATATAAGCAGCTTTCATATACACACCTTACATTCCTTGCGGTTCGAATCACCTCGTTAAAGTTGTTGGAATTTCCTTGGCAAGCGNTTCATCCCCGGAAACCACTCCTCCGAAATGAGAAGCTACACGGACACATATAAGCAGCTTTCATATACACACCTTACATTCCTTGTGGTTCGAATCACCTCGTTAAAGTTGTTGGAATTTCCTTGGCAAGCGTGGTCATCCAATCGTTAGCGAACCTAAATGTGTTCTGTGGAAACAGCACCTATGATCTCATTTTATTAACACCGTGACTCAATGTGACGTTTCCCGGTTATTTGCTCCATGAGACTTCTTTTGAACAGGTTTTGATGTCTGCTTAATGAGTTCGATGCCTGTGTCAATTGGAATATATGCAATTTTGCCTGGTCTGTTAGATTCCGCAGCTTTGATGCTATAATTTCGTAGTCAGGTGGTACTAGGTTCGATTGTCGCCCGAGACATCAGCTCTTTGCAATTTCCGAGATATTACTTCAATTAGGCAAAAATCGTTTTTTTTAAAGTTCCTTTCGAATTCTTCATCTGTCTTTTTGGACATTTAATTTATAATCATGATATTGACAGCGTCGTTAAATAACCAACGAAATACGCTCGTGAGGTGCTTTATGGGGGGTACCGACGCTATCATATCACTTCACCATAATTCCAATGTCATAATTAAGAACTGGAGCTGAAACAAGGAACACATCTCGATCGTCGAGGTGAGGTGGAGTTTGGCCTATTACACTATTGGCAATAATAACAATCTCGGGAGAAACATTCGATAGCATGGCGGTATGTTATGTCTGGTAAGTGTGGAGTATCACGTTACGACACAGCGAGTCACAAACCTTCAAAGATAATTTAATACAAATACAGTTAAAATTGGTGGGGTTCTGTTGAATAAACCAACAGTGATTGGGCTTATCATTTCTATTAAAGAGTACAGTGGAAAGGGTCCCCCTTAAATTGAATTCTGCAGTCACAATTGAATAATTTTATAATGAATATTTATCAAGATGTTTCTTGTATGTTCTGTCACACTACACAGCAATTTTTGAAACACATCTACGTCGTCAAAAATTTCTTTTGTTTTCCAGTTTTATCATTCCAAAATTTCGCTTCTGAAAAGTGGATGATGCCGGAAGGGAACTCTTTTCGAATTATTTCGAATTCTAGGGAGACTTATGGTCCTTTTAAGGGAATAAACAATGTTGATAAAAACAAACGAAATAAGAACTTGAGAATCTCCAGTTACATAAGAGTAATGTCGATTAAAATAATTTTAAGTTGGTACATTCGTAGCCTCAATGGAAACCGAGGGAGCTCGTTAGAATTCATATTTTTGGACCTGCAAGTCTCGTTTTGCACGAGCACGTTATGGGCTATACAAAATACGAAATATACTGATCAGCTGCTATTAAAATCCGCAGGTACAGTGCTGCTATCTAGAGTTCCCACACTGCACCTTTAAAAATAATTGGATTTCGTAGTCAACCCACAATATAAATCAATCCATAGTTATATTCGTTAATATATTTAATAATTGAATTCCATCAACTATTCTCTTGGGTGCTGTGAATTTTAATTCCTTTCTTCTATCTTCTTTTAAATGAATTAGAAAGTGTGATTGTTTTAATTAGCATTCCACTTCCCTTAGTTTATGTCTTATAATTGCTTCTTCTCTCTCTTTTTTCCAAAGACAGGGCGTCAATATAAGAACCAATTATACCTCTATAATAATGAATTTCTCCCTTATTTCGTGTACAAATTTCTCGCGCTGCTAGAAAATCCAATTACAAACCGACTTGGCTATTTATAATCTCTTTGCTAAAGCAATAAGAGAAGGAGTCATTACATATATAGCAGTGGCACGCGGTAGCGTAGCTGGTTGAGGCACTGTGGTACAAGCTAGAAGGTCGCGGGTTCCGTTCCCGATGAGGTTATTGGACTTTTCAGTTGACCTAATCCTTCCAGCCGCACTATGCCCTGTGGTCGACTTAGCTTCTAACATAAATGAATACCAGTAATTTTCCTAGGGGTAAAGGGAGGCCGGCGTGGAAGGCTGACAACCTCAACATCATCTGTGAGCCGACTGTCTAGAAAATGTGGGATCTTCGACGTCTCACAACCTATTGGTCTCCTTTACCTTTTACCTCTTGCATGGAGAGCGGTTGTCTGTGCTGATGTTTCCACTTTTCGGAACAACGCATGCTCGTATGTCCAGTCACCATCTATTCTTGAGATGAGATTTTAGTGTCTCGTCGTTGTGAATAGGAAAATTGATGACTTGTAGGGTATGACACCATGTAGTCTTGTGGAGAACTATCAGCGTCTCGGAGGAAGCGTATCCATAGTCATGGTAGAAAATGGAGACAGCAGGTTCCTTCGAAACGTCCACGGTGTCACACCATAGAAGACCAACTTTAATATCCTGAGATAATTCGGAGCGGAGGTCCGGTAACCCACATTGGTCTAGCTGTTACTACGTAAGGCTTGTCGGTTTCGGAGGTGACTCAGCTAAATTATTTTCAGTTAAACTCTGTGCCAGTGACAATCAGTATGACACTCGTGCGTACTGTGTGCTGTGGTACGCGTCTTTCCTAAACTATAAATAGACTATTAGAGTTGAGTTCCTAGATACAGGTCCAGAGGTCCGGGTTCTATTCCCGGCGCTACCAGATTTTCTAAGAAGTAGTGTGTCTGGAACGGGGTCCACTCAGCCTCTTGAGGATAATTGAGTAAAGTAAATAAAAAGTAAAGTAAAGCTATACCTGTACTAGGCTGTGAAGGCCCATAGGGTTGTGAGACGTTAATGGTCCCACATTATCTAGACAGTCGGCTCAAAGATGGTGGTAAGGTTGTCAGCCTTACGCACCGGTCATGCTTTACTCCCCAGGAAAATTATTTAATTAATTCCTGGTACTCAATTCTGTTAAAGGCTGAGTCGACCCCAGGGCAATAGTGCGGCTGGAAGGATTAGGTCAATTTAAAAAAATCCAATGACCTCATCGGGATTTGATGTCGCGACCTTCCGGCTTGTAGCATAGTGCCTCAACCAACTACGTTACCACGTGCCCCCTGAGGATATTTGAGTAGCTACTTAAATGTAAAAGTGGCGACTCAGGTCTAGAAACCCGAAATTAATGGCCGTGCGACACCCTCTATCCTCTAAAGTTGGGACTAACTTCATCGACAAGCGGCGGTCGCTCGGTCGGTATAGTTCGCTTCAGGACTAAAACCACGTTCTTTTTCTCTTTTCCACACCTAGAGAGGTGAGCAACGCCGCTTAATGTGGGCTGGCTGGGTATGCTTAGAGGGAATGAGAGAAACGAGGAATACAGAGAATTTCATTTTAACATCATTTCCAAAGTTATCCACCTTATAGATGAAGCCCTCATATTGGAAAGTAATATTAAAATTATATGAAAGACGAATTTCATTTGTGTGTTAATATGGATTGAATAAAATTGGTTTCTGTTATAATGACATCCATTGGCTGGATTTCGTTAGCGATATTGATTTTTCAACTTCTGACACCAGAAAGTCTTGTAAAGCTGTAGTTCTTTTAATATCGATAATTTTCTTAGATAATTCTGTAACTTTTAGACAGCTTGCTTCGTAACCTGCTGTTATATCTGTGTCACAGACAGATATTTCGCGGAAGATCTGTTATAGAGATCGTTTGACCACATAGTGAGAACCTCACACTAATGACTCACATTTGTTACATTCGCGCATGTGGGCTGGTGGAGGAGGTAGCGCAGAATTTGCATGTTGTGTGCGCGAGTGCGTGGCGGAGACCTGACAAGTTCCTGATATTCAGCGGCCAGGAGCGTTACCCTTCTAATGGCATTCCACTGTCCCTCTCAACGAGTTGGATGATCGACGACACTGTCATTTCTATTAGCAGACATCTTCATTAAAGGGGGATGCCACTACCGTTGCGTGTAATTGGAAAGCATGGGATTTCCGTCTTGCATATTCTGTGGCCTTTATTTAGCACCGAAATATCTAACTGTTGGCTTTCAGCGAGGTAAAAGCAGTCTCTTCTGACCACTGGAGTTGCAGAATTTGTAATTTTTACTAAGGTATAAATTGTGTCTAAAATTTGATGAAAGAGCCATCGAATTTAAATTATTTTCTGACGAATTGATATCGAAAGATGTCTACAGCTAATCACCATGAAGTATTAAGCGAATAACAGAACAAAATAAGCTCCGTAGCTTGAGTCCGCAAGTGAGCTATACCGACCGAGCTACCACCACTTGTCGTCGAAGTTAGTGCCAACTTTAGCGGATATAGGGTTAAGCGAATACCTATCTTAAACAGAAAAATGTTCTTAAGTAGATTTTAATGTATACGCCTGTAGGCTGGATAGTTAACCTAAGTAAGAATTTAGATTTTAATGGCTCCTGATGATAGTGTATAACACACAGAATTACTGAGTTTTTGGACTTTTCCCATTTTTCGGTGTACTAGAAAATAAAAAAGAACACTACGTTTCGGAAACGTAGGTAGAAACACCTGACAACCATACGTGATATCTGTTGCCGAGCAGCAAGGTGTTCTCTATGTTGTCCGTGACGAGCCTAAATAAGGAGCAGCGAACACTATTCAGGAATAGCGAGTATTGAGTCAGTTACTAGAGAGAGAGTAACCAGTCAGTTGCAGTCTAGATATTCCCCGAAGTGAGTGGAAGCAGGAGAAGTAACTGTGATACTGCAGATGGCAGTACCTGTGTAATTGTGACAGCGAGTGTTCAATAAATTCGCTATATTCAATATGGCGTGAAATTATTTCTCGCGTGTCACACGTGACGATATATATACTGTATAAGGAAATTGAGTGCACACTATAGCGTAGTTGATTGAGGCACTATGCTACAAGCCGGAAGGTCGCAGGTTCGATGTCCGATGAGGTCATTGAGTTTTTCAATTGACCTAATCCATCCAGCTGCACCACGGCCCTGGGGGCGGATCAGTTTCTAACAGAAATGAGTACCAGGAATCTTCCTGGGGGCTAAAGGGCGGCCGGTACGTAAAGCTGACATCCGTGACCGCCATCCATGAGTCGATTGTCTAGAAAATGTGGGAGCCTCAACATCTCACAACCCTATGGGCCTCCTTGGCCTGTTACAAGGATAGCTTAACCTTTATATATAAGGAAATTTCATTGTTAATTTAAATGGATACAAGATCACGCTTTCGGTCTTAGAAATGCAGACATATACTTCCCTGATGAATCACAAGAATGGGGTTTCCTCACGATGGCAGTAGTATTTCTATACTCATTGAATTTCGGCATAATCAAGAGTTGTGGTGAAATAGAGAAGTGCCATGAAGAGTTAGGTTCAGGTTCAAAATCTATGGCTCTGCAATCCTTCTGTTGGACCTTGGCCGCTTTTTCAGTTTCTTAATCCTATACACAGTCAGTAGAACTACTTGGACGGGGGATCAGCCCGTCGCAAGGCCTCTGCCTGCACACAGAACAACACCAGCACAGATTAAACACATATAGACATCCATGCCTTGAGTGTGATTCGAACACACGATCCAATTGTACGAGCGAGGGAAGACAGTTCATGCCTTAGAGCTTAGATCGCGCGGCCGCTGTGATCGGCGAAATATTGCATTTACCGGGAAGAAACAAGCAACCAATTGATTCTTGGGCGCGCCGTGTGTGAACACACCCTCTGGAATGACGTCACATACGCCAGTTGTTCAAACTAGGCCACATCACAACCTGTTTTATTCGAATTGTTTATAAGAGGAATGCACTAATGAGGGAGAATTGTTTGGAAAGAACTGCTCTCCGACAGTAAACGCATTTTTTATCTTCTATCGAAAACATCTCATTATTTGGTGGAAAGGTTCTTTGTTGGAGCAGCGCAATGTCGGTTTGGTCAGAAGAGACTGCAGATTCGGGATATTTTGTAATGAAGAATTTCTGTCTGCCTTTATGTATTCTATAATGTTGGTAGGTTCATAATAATAAACCACTGGAATCACTGTTCGAGGGCCATAACATTCATCTTTATAGTGCGACATGTAGACCCGTTGCTAAGTAAAGATTCTATAAACAACGCCTGCTGCTAGGCAACGACCATGGAATAAACAAGTATACGGCAGCCGTTGCTGAGTAAAGGTTTGCAAGCAAACTCCATCTATAGTCACCCCATCACGTGATGATATAAACGAAATAAGATAAAACGCATAGACTGTGGCAGTTGTATAGAATACATATTGTTGCATGTAGAGCCATTCCTGGGCAACGAGAACGAGGTAAGCAAACATCAAACAACCGCTACTAAGTAACGGCTTCTCAAATAAGCGTGTTTTCACGGCAACAGTTGGATACAGGAATAGAGGAACGTTTTGTGTGCTTTCCTTGCCGAGATGTTACAAGCAGGACAGTTAGCTAATGACTCACTGGAGTGAAATGTAGTTGGGCGGTGAGTGAGTAAGAGTTATTTAGATGACTGCTGGAGTTCAGCTGTTGTAAGCTGTTGCTGTTAGGAGCTCGTAGCTGAAGCTGGGGATAATTCGGGAACGCAGAGAAAAGGGAACGTCTCAGTTGGAAGCCGCAACCAAGCAACGACTAATGAAAACGCAACTGTTGACGCTAGTGTGTGTGTGTGTGTGTGTAATAATGAATTGTAAAGTTTAGACACGCACTGTACCAAAGAGTCCTCTCGTCAGTCCAAACCCCGTCTATATCGAACTCCTTAAAATCGTGGCATTATTTTTTTCTTAAATTGAGGTATTATTTCCACCGATTTTTTTTTGAAGCCCCTTATCGAAATAATGTAATTTCTTTCTTATTAATGAATCTATCTCTCATCTGCAATAAATCGTATTTAATGATTCTGTGCCTAGGTTCTCTAAAGTACTAGGTTAATTTCCTACATTCTTCTGTTGTTATGAGCAATGTAAGCTATTACAGGACACTGTAAGATCTTAAGTGACATATTAAAATTAAAAGACTGAGAGAAATAAACGTTTCAAACTTGAATGAACGTTTTAACTGACGTATTAAAATTGGAGGACTGAAAGACAAGAACGTGTCAAACCTGAAATATTAATATAATGGAAAATCCGAGTGCAGAATTGTTTATCACGCCTGGGCGGCATGGCATGGACAGGAATGATCTGGCTCAGGATATGGACCAGTGGTAGGATCTTGAAAACACGGTAATAACCTTTGGTTTCATAAAATTTTGGGAATTTCATGAGTGAATGAGTGACTGTTGGGCTCTCAAGGACTCGGCTCGGTGGGGTAAGGTAGGAAAGCGAAAGGACCGATATCCAGACCAGAATAAGTCATCAGACTGTGTAAGCTCATATCGCTACATCACCTGACCGCGCCGGTAGTCTGATTGCTAATATGTTAGCCTCGTGTTCAAAAGTCAACGGTGCCGTCATAAGTATGACGAGAGTCAATAACCTGATTATGGAGTAGGGCCAAAACCCAAAACGTCGTATACATTAGATATACTCAGTGAGACGTATCCACAATTCACGGATTTATGTAGATTATAGAGCCATAACCCAGTATGCTATCTCTAGATGTGTTCCCGGAATTCAAGAAGAAACAGAAAGTCTGGGCACGTGGCATATTTTCAGATAGGACCAAAGTTAATATGTAATGTTAAGCGGCCTCCGTAGTCTAGGGGTAACGTTCCCACCTCATGACTCAAGGTACGCTGGTTCAAACCCGGCGGAGGTCGTGAAATTTTTAAGGGCGGGAGGGACTTTAAGCCGTGGGTCCCGTGTCGTAGATTTACGGCACATAAAAGAACCTCATGTCTCTAGGAGACCTCTGAGCAAAATTAGGTAAAAATTTCCCGCCCAAGCAGTTTCCAATGCCTCCGGTAGATGGGGAAGTATCGGGTACCACTGCCAGTAGATGGGCCGAACTCGCTGGCTGAACGGGGCTGATAGCGAACAGCAGTACCGGAAGGGTATGACGACTGGTAGAATATCAAAGGTGGACGTACAATAGATCAACAACTGGTCGCGGTGCATGGGGAAACCCACCCCCTCCAATAATGAATGAATGAATAATATGTAATGTTTAATGCCCCGGATCTGATACGAACCCGACGCTTCTGGATTGATGGACAGTCTGCTTATCACCACCAAGAAGTGCTACTCAATAGTTTTTTCCTTTCCTTAAGGGATGAGGGAAGTCATTGTAGGTCAGAAGTGGCTGTTGTCCCCTTGCCCCGAACATTTCTCTGCCTGCGTGGCTGGACTGTACGGTGACTTGACGATGGCAGATTCGGGGTCAGATTCACCACGACTGTGCCCAGGTCGGCCCCTGGGCCCACCCAGTTTCCTCTCCAATAGGCATGGGGGCTGGGAGCACTTTCGCCGGAAGGAAGCGACCACGGAGTGAAGCTCACTACTTACCTCTATCTAGTGCAGAAGTTATGAATGCGTAGAGGTTTATCTCTACTCCCTTATACGTCTTCATGGCGTGTTCATGAATTATGAAATAGGACATGTTTGTGCGTACAATCCAGTCTTAATCACTGGGGCTATATCTTTCTTTCCCAGTTTGAAGAAATGCTGTTGCCTCTTCAGGAGAATCGCTCTCTCTTAAATCCGAGTCGTATCGATCAGTTTTCGATTTAGAGACTGCCCTTCGAAGTAATAATGTGAGTCATTTGGGAAGTGGAAGCTATCCCGTGTCTAATCGTCGCAATATAACGGAGCCGTCAGAATCCTATAATAGCGTATATGGCCCTGAATATACAGGGTGATTCACGAAGTTTTACCCCGGCTTATGGTACATATTCCTGGGGTTATTTCCTGAAAAATGTCCTTATAAACTTGTGGTCGATTTTCAATTGTTATGGAGTAACAATAGATTTTCGAAACGCATCATTGTGAATGCAGCGCTATGCTTCCCGCCTGGGCGACCATGCGTTCCAGTCAGGGCGAAGGCGTCGGGGAAAGTAGCTATCGGTGGATCAGCTAAGCTTGCTTAGCTATATGATTTATATTAGTTACATTCTGAAACTTTTGTTGCTGCCAATATGTTTAAAATGGAAAGCATACTTGTATCAAATTTCAATATGAAACCAAATTGGACTCATTCATCTGTGGCTCTACTGGCCTTTGTTGGACCTTGGCTGCTTTTACAGTTACTTAATCCTATACAGAGTCGGTATGACTCCTTGGACGGGGGATCAGCCCGTCGCAAGGCACACAGGCCCTGCAAGGCCCTGCACACAGGGCAGCAGAATCACATAAATTCACACAGTAATCCTTGAGTGAGATTCGAACACAGGATCCCAGCGTTCGAACAGGCCAAGATAGTTCATACCTTAGACACGCGGCCACTGTGATCGACTCATATTTTACAATAATGTCTGTTAATTTAATAAATGTTGCATCGAAGGCAACCAGGTTCCATCACTGGGCCACTGTGCCTCTTCCAGTGGCTCATGTTAACTGAGTAAAGCCAAAGTTATTAGTTCAATAAAGACAAATGACCACATTATGTGAAATGAAAAATGATTATAAGCTGTCCACTGGCTTTATTGTGTAACTAATATCAGTCCATACAGAGAAAGGTTTGTACACACAGTCTTTATATCCAGTAGTAACGTTGGAGCTAATTAGTAAACAGTTTTAACATCAATTTATGAACGCGCCAATTATAGCAGAACTGAAATGACATGACGCTTAACCTAAATAGTGTGACAATTAGAGTTCTTGCTATGTGTACTTTCTTTTTTGATAAAGATGAGTAATTATTAATTGTGTTTGTTTTATTGTACGTCTATTCGTACATGTGGTGATACCTAAGACATTTGCAGTCATACAAACATAACATGATAGAAGGACACGGACATTCATGCTTTAGAAATCATACGTAATATGAATGGAGTTAACAACCTCATTTACTTAATCCCATTGTATTATTTTAAAGGCACACAAGTGTTAAGTTTTCTATCTTGTAACCAGGGGTGGGTAAATCATATACCTCTGTACGAAGATTGTCTGCAAATTAGTTGTGTCACATGTACGACTTTTTACGTTGAGGTGTAGGCCTAAGTATGGGGATAATACGACACTTAAGAAAAAAAGTAAAATTGTCCCTATACTTAATTAATTAAGCATCACGCCATGAAGACGAGTGTAGGAGTCGAGAAATAGCTGCACTACTATTAACCTCTGCATTAGATTGAGGTAAGTGGTCAGCTTCACTCTCCGACCACTTTACCCTCGGAAGGAACTCCTGGTGCCTTTGGATAGGAGACTTGATGGGCCCCAGATCCGGTCTTGACGCTGTGGAGCAGAGAAAATCTAGTCCCTGCGGGAATCCAAGCCCCTAGTCCGATACTACACCGACTGAGCTGTCCCGGTTACCCATATAATTAACTTCAAAGAAATGAATTGCAAGTATGCCTATATTTTGTTGGAGGTTCAGGGAGAATTTGAAGCAGGTTTAGTTTAAAGCATGATGAACTATCGGGTTTTATAAACTATGAATTTCATATATCCAAAACCCTGAAATTTTGGAAGACATGCAACAGGATATTTCCATAGTTGTGGTAACTACACTTTCCTGTTTTCTCTGTGCATAGGCTTTACACGTTATTAGGGTAAACGTGTAGTTCAGTGCCTTGCACCGATCTAACATGGACACTTTGCTTCTCTAATTTGTCCGGTTGTGTCTTCAGCAGATGGGTAATGTATTTTTCTCAATTCCGTATTTCGTAATAGTTATTTCTTATACGTAACTGGGTGTTAGTAACTAATTCTTGTTTAAGGGCCATTTATTTTCGTAATATTTGTTACCGCCGTGTTTTCTGGTATCTGCTTTTTGTGTTTCGCAACATAACCTGATGACATTCCGTTCGGACTACCTAATTTTCCAGTGCGTCCCTCAAACTCCTGTACAGCACAAGCCATGCTCTGCTAATTTAGTACGGCCAGTTATGTCATTTTGTCAATGTTACGAGTATAAGGTAAAGCTATCCCTGTAACAGGCCGTGAAGGCCCTTAAGGTTAAGAGACGTCAAGGCTGTCATATTTTCTAGACAGTCGGTTCACAGATGGCGGTGAGGATTTCAGCCTTCCACACCGGCCGCCATGTGTCCCCAGGAAAGTTCTGGTACTCAGTATGTTAGAGGCTGAGTGACCCCAGGTCCTTAATGCGGCTGGAAGGATTATGTGAATCGAAAAATCTAGTGACCTCATTGGGAATGGAACCCGCTTGTAGCGTAGTGCCTCAACCATCTACGCTACCGTGTGCTCCATTTCAAAGTTATAGCTTCTGCATTTAAAATGAGACGTGTCTGAACAGATTATGGGACATGAATTTTGTTTCATAATCCTTCCTCACAAAAGGTATTCTGCAGTGGAGGTAACGTAGGTTTTGACTTGTCCTTTGTGTGCCCACTGCATGACGATGATGGATAGGTCTGCTATGTCGATATCTGTCCATAACCATCAATTCTTGTCGTGACTACGACTGTCACGTGACTAGTTCTATGCCGAGGAATTCAATGACACCGGCCCACCTCATTTTCAAAAGAAAATTCTCCCTGCACGTATCACCATGAATTCTATGATGCACAATTGATACCCACACTGCATGAGCGAATTTGAATGTCGACATCATTATCGCATCCTAATTCGTCTTTGTCATCATCATCATAAAAACGACGATCTGTGACCGTCCCCTAACATCTAGACCAATCATCACCCCCTCGCCCCAATCATTATTCAATTAGTATATCCCTCGATCAGTGTTGGCCTTGAGAAGGCAATAGCCACTCAGCTAGTGAAGAAATTTCCCTTCTTAGGATCCCGAGATCATTACCGTTTTCTAAAGAAGAACCTACTTGTTTCTATCCTGATCCAGAAAAAATCCAATTCACATAATCACACCCTATTTAGTTTAGATTCTTTTCAATATTATCATCCCACCTATGTTGTGTCACCCAAGTGACCTTCATCCGCCTGAAATTTTATATATATTTTTCACATCTACATGATGCATGCTACGTGCACAAATTATCCCCTATCTTGTATGAATGCTGATAACTTGAAACGATAAAGCAAAAGCAGGAACATTTTTATAATAGCCGGTATCTCTTTTCAATTTTCGGAATATCCTCCCGAATAAAACTACGATATATGTAAAAAGTTCTAATTTATTTTTTGTAGTTTATTTAATGAAGCTATCAATAATTCGGGCTGTATTGCATTTAAGGAATGGTTGATAATGAGTAATAAAATGGAATGGCTGTGGAGAGAAGCGGTCGTGGCCTACTTTTAAAACCAGTTCCAGCTTTTGTATGGAAGGAAATCATGAAAATCCTCCGTCAGGATTGTGGGTGTTGCAGTCCAGATTTGAAATGGTAACCTCCGGAAAGTAGGCCGTTCGAGCTAACTCGCTCTGTTACAAAGGACAACTAAGTAACCCCACGGGACAGAGTCCTTGAAGCGCGAGTACTGCTCACCTAGTCAAATTCCTAGCATTTTATGGATCCAGAAGTTTTATTATCATGTTCAATAGAGCCTGCCACTTTTCTCTATTTTTAGGCGGATTAATCTTGTACACAACCTTCTATTCTGTTTCTTTAAGATCCATTTCAATGTTACCTTTCCATTTACGCTTTCATCTACCATGTGGTCCTCTTCCTTTATTTTTCCCTATCAAACTTTCATTCCCTCCCACTCGTGTAACATCCTCCTTCGTTTCACTCTCCTTGATTTGATCATACTAATAACATTTAGCTAGGAGTACAAATAATAAATCTCCTCGTGATGCAGTTCCCTCCAGCCTACTACCATTTCCTCCCTCTTAGATCCAGACATTTGTCTCAGCACTCCGTTTTCAAACACCCTCATATCCTGTTAGTTAATGAACATATTGTGACGTGTCGCCAGGAAGGCCAGACGATAATACACGTACGTCCATAACTGGTGAACGGCTAGCAATTCCTAGGAAATCGTTGCCCGGAGATGAAAGTCTAACAGTGGGGTTTCCACCGCTATTTCTAACGAAATATATTCCGGCAGCAACAACAGATTCGTTGCATAGCAGCGATCGAAACTAAACCCTTCGACAAGATGTTCCCTATTCGGCCCGAGTGTAGGGTGTAACAGTTCATACCCGACAAGTGACCAGTTAGTTCGTATCCGACGAGAGCTAAGGACAGTTGAGCTCCGAACAGAGGACAAGACACTTCACCGAGATTAGCGGTGTGAGAGTGCATAACACTGAAGAGGAAACGTCCGAAGACGCTATAAGTGCGAATAATTATATTTTTGAGTGTCAAGCGTGATCGTCCAATAAATATTCGTCCAAATCCGAAACTCACGTAATTTTCCTGTCGCGTTGTCTAGGAAACGTGAGACAATATCATCCCAAATTCCCTGTATGGAATCGATGAAAAGCAAGACTGTCTTTGTAACTAAGCATCAAGCCATGGAATTATGTCGGAGAATTGAAGGTAAAAGTCGACACCTGAGAGTGTATGCTTGGTAGCGACACAAACTATTCTTGGTAGTGCCGGAAGACAACAGCGAAGTGACAAAGAATGTCCAGTCTTCTCTTTCCTTTCTACTTGTTTCGCAACACAGTTTCCAATAATAATAAATTTCAGAAATTAAATATAACTACAGAACTTGCACATTTTTCACTGATATAAAATTGGGGTCACAAGCGATAAGATTATATCTTTCACACAACTTTTGTAATATTTTGCGTTTTATCTCTATGAAGTTTGTATAGAAAAATGTTGTTCAGTTTTCTACGTGACATTGCTATGAATGAAGGTAAATTGAAAAGGAATTTGTGAGAAAAAGATTGAAAACAAATTGAAAGTACAGCAGCTGGTCTTCAAGGAACAAACAATCAATCCCTCGTTTTCGCTCCCTCCTCCATATCTTTAATCAACATGAGAAACAAAAACTTTTTTTCGCCTGACTCTGAATATTGTTTCTTCTGTTTGTTTTCGTCGAGAATATAGGAAAGATATATTTACATATAAGTCACACTCTTGTGGGAAAATCATAACAAAACTATAAAGGCGAAAAGAGGAAGAAAAGTTATATTTTCTTGAGAAACCTTTAGTTAAAGTTTTGTCTCTCATCTTCCAGGATTTATATAAGAGGTAAGGGACAGAACGGATTTGTTTCATACTCTTCAATGCTTACATCTCGAGTTACACGTCTATAGACGTCTTTGTATCGAAGGAAATATGGATGTGACGTGTATATCACACAGATGTCATAGCCTAAAGGAAGGAGAAGAGGACGGTTGAACTGAAAGTAATACAAATGTACATTCCGGCTGAGCGAATAAAATATAACAGAAAATGTAACCATTCGTGAGAATAACAGTTCAAGTACTCCAAACATTTGATTTGATATCGTGTATTTTTATCAGAAAATTTTCGAAAAATATTATGTAATAATTTTTCATATACTGAGGGTGTTTGAGAACAGGGTGTTGAGGAGAATATTTCGACCAAAGAGAGATGGAGTGACAGGAGGCTGGAGAAAACTGCATAGTAAGGAGCTTCATAACTTGTACTTTTGGGCCGCGTCATAGCTCAAGCGGTTAGTCGCCGTCTTCCCACCGCGGCGGCCCGGGTTCGATCTCCGGTCTCGTCAAGTGGGATTTGTTGTGGACAAAGTGGCGCTGGAGCAGGTTTTCTCCGAGTACTTCGGTTTCCCCTGCCAATCTTCATTCCACCATTTGCTCCACCATCACCCTCACCTATCATGTGGGGCTGGTACAATAGGCCAGAACTGACCGCAGTACAAGGGACTTAGTCCCATCCCACTAGCAATAATAAAAAAAACTTGTACTCTTCTCCAAGTATAATTAGAGTGATCAAGTCAAGGAGGATGAGGTGGGCAGGGCATGTAGCACAAATGAGGGAGACGAGGAATTCATATAGGATATTGGTGGGAAAGCCGGAAGGAAAGAGACCACTGGGAAGACCAAGGCGTAGGTGGGTGTACAATATTAAAGTGGATATTAGAGAAATAAAATGGGATGTTATGAATTGGATTGATCTGACTCAGGATAGGGACCAGTGGAGGGCTCTCGTGAACACGGTAATGAACCTTCTGGTTCCATAAAATGCTGGGAAATTCTTGAGTAGCTGAAAACTTGTCGGCTCCTCCAGAAGGTCTCAGCTCCATGAGTAAGTACGTAAGTAAGTAATATTTTTTCTTAAATCATGTAGTTCCGTTTTGAGTGAATAATATTTTTATTATAAATAATGTTATAATATTTAAATGTAGATGACCATATCATTCTTAAAATAATTTACTTAGAATATTTATTTATTAATAAGGGACATACGCCCAGCTAATGAGAACATACAGACGAAGGGGCCACAAACACTGACGTAGCAAAAGGAAAATAACGCGGAACGGAGAATTTCGTTCTCAGACAAACACGTTTTAGTGTGAACAACGATAATTCAATATCATGGAAATATATTAGCTTAAGATCTGGTGTAGTGTATAGATTTCAAAAAGTGAACAGTTGCCTGAAGAAGGCTATGTAAGGCCGAAACATGTAGCAATTGATATTATTTTAATGTTCATTTAAATTAAAGAGAGATTGTGAACATTTTCAAGTTTCATTAAAAACTGAAATGAATGAGTGAGTGATACAGCAATGCATCAGGATGCTCAAAAATATAATACGAGTATTATTAACCATCATATCTCCCGGTGTGAATTTTGGGTGTCTTTATTTGTTATTTTGGTTTCCGCCAACACCGTGTATTCATGTACTGGACGTTACAAGTTTACAACATGATTCAACCTTTCGGCCATGGTCAAGTACGGTACTTGTATTTTTACTTATCTGCACTTTCCCCTACCTTGGCCAATACGTGTATTGTATGTTGGTCATTTACATATCACTGAAATTCCTTTATACTCATATTTAATACAATATTAAAATATCAAATGATATTTTTATTAGTTAAAATGCATTACCCATTTTTATGATTATTTTTAATTAAAATAGAACTTGAAGAAAGCAGTTTTCTGGTATGTGGCACCGTGTAGATGTGGTGTTAACCGACGTTTCGGAGGAACGTATCGTCTCCATCTTCAGGGTGCCGGTTCTCACGGTCTCTTCGCTTGCGGATTTTCTTATTTTTCTTCTACCCTGAAGATGGAGGCGATACGTTCCTCCGAAACGTCGGTTAACATCACATCTACACGGTGCCACATCCCAGAAAACTGCTTTCTTCATAGTCACCGCCGTGAATACCTTAAATCTTACATAGAAGCATCATGTTTGCTGGCAGGTCATTATCATAATTCGTTGACACAATCTTCCTAAAATATGGAAGTTTTAAAGATGGAAGAGATATTATAAATTCTAAAATCAAGCAAAGAATTTCACATTAGTTAACTGTAACACCATTAAGTTAATTGATATAACGACTGTTATAAAAATATGTCTCAATTCCTTAGAGATAGCTTGGCATCGTGCTTAAAACATTGCTCTCGTATGTTGCACGTAAGCAGAGAAAATGCCGTAAGGGAGGAAGAGAGTGGATACAATTCATAGTCACGTACTACATGCAAACAAAACTCCGTTTTAATTAATCTAGAGAAGGGATCCGTGCAACTAGAAATTCAACATCAACTATTTCATTTTTTTTTATTCTTTTACATTGTAGTAATAATTAAATCAGTATACCGACCCCTGAGCCTGTTTTGTATACTTTGGTTAGTCTGTATCGATGTAATTAAAGAACACAACCGACAACGCGTTTATTCGTGCAATTTTTCTACCGCACTGCGTATGTAGCTTGAAAGAAACCCAGCTTTCGCAGCATCTACGTTCATGATGAAGGATCTGTTACCTAATAAGTAACGAAAACACTAAGGAAGGCGCTAATTACCTTCCTGAATCATATCCTTCTTGAAATCAGACGTTCGACTGATTAGAGCCAGGCGTGTATGAAACCCGAAAATTCATTTCAACAGCCTGGCACTGGATCCTGTCATTAGCCACATGTATTCAGTCTACGTTACACGGAACGTACTCTGAGAGGTTTGTCATATATTGAAATGTCATAAGAAATACAAAACAAGTTGAATTCAATTGTTTACCATGCGCTATAATGGGAGTAGCTATTTGATTACTAAAACCTCAGCTCAGTACCACGGTGGAGAACGTCCACTCTCTGCTGTCTCTCCCAATCAATGACACAACTCATTATAACTTTTCTTTCCTCGAGCCATTGTCAGCGTTGGTAGACTTAATTAACAAGTATAATTATATTCCACCTCATTATCAGAGCTTGCATACTGCGTCACTTGTCTTTCCAACAAAGAAGCCTTCGAGGAACATCAGTTAATCTTCTGCTCCTTCACCGCACGACGGACTTGCAGTTTCCGTGTGCCTACTGCTGTTTCTGGAAACCTGAAATGTTTCACTAAACTCATTCGCACCGTAATACATCTGTCAACGGACACAGAAGAAACTGAAATGGAAGTGAAGGGAAACAAATAAATCAGGAATATGAGTAAGGGGACACGCGGTAGCGTAGTTGATTGAGGCGCTATGCTACAAGCCGGAAGGTCGCGGGTTCGATTCCCGATGAGGTGGATTTTTTTCAACTTACCTAATCCTTCGAGCCGCACTATGGTCCTGGGGTCGACTCGGTCTCTAACAGAAATGAGTACCAGGAATTTTCCTGGGGGATAAAGGGCGGCCGGCACGTAAAGCTGACAACCTTACCGCCATCTGTGAGCTGATTGTCTAGAAAATGTGGGAGCCTCAACGTCTCACAACCCTATGGGCTGTCGCCGCCTGTTACGGGGATAACTTTACCTACCTTTTACAATATAAGCAGGAAAAAGAAAGGAAGAAAGACGGAAAGAAACAGGCGAAGGAAATGAAGTAAACAGGAAAAATAAAGAAGGAAAAAGGGATGTAAGATACCACAGGAATAAACTGACACCGGCGGAAGGTAGAAAGGAAGGGAGAGAGAGAGACTGATGTAAATATGCATATTTCCTGTCACTCCTTTGGCTTCAATCTCCACTGCCTCCGTCCTTCTTTGGAGTAACTGCGAATTAAGATGTTTTCAGATCGAAAAAATACATCTAATAACTTCTACATAAGCACAATCCGGATTTACATTTTAGCCTCTCTAGGCCTATGTTGTATAAAGACAATTTATGTCAGGTGGATATATACAGCTTCCAAAATATGAGACAAAAATTGATAACTACATGTTTCGATCCTCACAATCATTCCTAATTGTTTATCCACTAACTCTGTTGCAAGAAATACATGCCCGTGTTTGTAATGCGAGGTATATTAACGGCCAATCTAGATTCAGTTTATTCTGGAGATGACGGCTGATGCGCCAGCTGTACTAGAGTCAAGCGGTTTGGCTCTACGAGGAAGATTCTGTAGATCCGACTCCAGATTAGTTACTCAGATAATTTTCACTCAGCTGAATTTAACCCATCTCGACAGGGGATTGTGTCTAAGGGATGTCATTTGTCATGCTTGTTCCTCTTCTGAGTCATGTGGTAACATTAAGTTTTAAAAATAAAATCTGGTGACTGGATGGTGGTAGCAGTTGATTAGTTTAAAAGTAGTCCAACAGATGGAGACGTCACAACAAATCATTTGGACGAATACTACAGTATACAGTTTCTAAAGGATGTGTCTGCGCTGCAGAATGGATGGCTGAGAGACTATATAAAGGTAATAGGAAACCGTCACAAGTGGTGCGCTTCGTAAAGCGTCCTCGAGTGAACGTTTATTTAAACACGTCGGCCCATTAAGGAGGGAGGGAACAGACTGAGCTTCTGACAGTGATGTATCGTATTTACACGAAACGCGAGAGAGATGACATCTCTGCATGGGTGACCTCTTATCGAAACTTCGGCTATGAAACTAGCGACTCTTTATCGCCATCCTTTTATTGCTCTTTCCCAAAAATGAATTTTTGCGCTAACGCACTTTGAAGCAGTTCGTTTTGTATTGAACATAGATTTCACGCCTATGTGGTCTAATGGTCAGAGTTTCTGGCTATAGATCCAGAGGTCCGGCTTCGTTTCCCGTCGCTACCAGATTTTATGGGAAGTAGTGTGTCTGGAAAGTGGTCCACTCAGCCTCGTGAGGATAATTGAGGAGCTATTTCAATAAAATAGTAGTTCGGTTTACAAAAAAAAAACGAGATTCACTTCCATGGGGATCCGTTGCGCTGACCGCGCGACACGCTCTATCCGTAAAATTTGGCACTAACTTCGCCGACAAGCAATAACAGCCAGTCCTATATATAAACCATGCAGTCAGTGTGCTTCAAGGCCATATAGCGTCGATGACAGAATGAGCACTGAGTTCAGAGCAGTTGGTACAATGAGAATCGGCGGGGGAAACCGAAGTACTCGGAGAAAACTGCCACAACGCCTCTTTGTCTACCACAAATCCCACGTGACCTGATCTGGACTTCAACGCGGACCGCATCGGTGGAAATTTGGCGACTAACCGCTTGATCTATGTCATGACCAGTATAGCTTCTTGTAACATTTGTTATTGTCACGGCGAGAGGTGACTTATAAGACGGGTTTCGGATTGGATGATTGGATTTATTGCATCTTATGCATTCACACAACTCAAGATTACGGCTAATACAGCGCTATATTTTATTTATACAAGTAGTTATTATAGGATTCTGACGATGGTGTATAACTCACTGATATATTGGGTTTTTGGACTTTATGCATCGTCCTGGTTTTTAAGATAACTAATAAAANCTGATTTATACACTTTGCAACTTATCGTTACACCCGCACTGGGATTGCCAGTCTTCATTAGTCGTATCATGGCAACAGATTTATAACAGTCTCACTGTCACTCCATATCACACATGAAGTCTTTTTTGCACAGCCTGATTCCTTCCTTACCATTATTCTGCAACTGTCATTTCCGAAGACTTGACTCAATTCAATTCTGCTGCTGGCAGGCTGGCGTCTCGAAGCTCGACTGTGCACTCTCGACTACTGTTCTATACTGCTGAAAATTTCTTTATAACCATTTTGCATGGACCACACAGAAAACACAGCTTCTACTGTTAAGGAGGCGTGTTTATTGATCCGTTACATAGGAATAGACGTTTTTCTGTTGCGTACGGACGCTTCGTGGGAATGTGTTCACCGAATCGTTGCCTCAAATTATTTTTATTATGCAATAATATTGTAAAAATATCAGTGAACTCTTCTAACTCTAGTACTCTATGGAACTGTATGCATATTACCCTATAACACATCCTTTCTAATTTAAATATTTGTGGAAGAGAACCTTTTAATAAGTAGTATTCGCTTGTAAGCCTGCATTTCGAACTAGCAGAACATTGTGGAACATTAAGAAGACATTTGAGGTTTACACGGCGGTGACTATGAAGAAAGCAGTCTTCCGGGATGTGACACCATGTAGATGTGGTGTTAACCGACGTTTCGGAGGAACCGGTACCGGTTCTCACGGTCTCTTCGCTTACGGATTTCCTTATTTTTCCTTCTACCCTGAAGATGGAAGCGATAAGTTCCTCCGAAATGTCGGTTAACACCACATCTACACGGTGCCACATCCCAGAAGACTGCTTTCTTCATTAAGAAGAGAGTCCCTCAGTTTTTTACCTTGATATTTTATGTCGTTAATAACGTTTATAAGTATTTTGCTTGGAAGCTTTCAAGGGAGTTCAGCATGGAATTCGAGAAATCTGAATGAGCATAGAGTTTCAAGTAATGAGATAATTTCCGTCGTAGATGAAGAATAGCAGGACAACTGAGGCGCGAATTGCAGATGTCCTTTAGACATAGCAGTCACTAATGGAATTCCTTAGGACACAACCATTAGAGAGACAGTATAGTATTTATGAAATTAGCTAATCCTGTTTAGACTAATATTTTCCTTTCGTCTGACAGTGAAATATATACAGAAAGTATTTAGCTTATATGAGAATCTAGGTTCTCATAGCAGTAACTGAAGATTGCTGTCTCATGGAATGCGATAGCACATAGTTCGGTAGACGTTTGTCGAAATTTCGGAGGAAAATGCTCCCTCCACCTTAAGGGTAGATGAAGATGGAGTAGCGCTTTCTTTCGAAACGTTGGTAAATGTATATCAGAACACTCGACATCGCATCTCAGAAGAGAGTAGCCTACGGTAAGTTATTTTCTCGCTCTGATGAAGACAATTATTTCGTATTGGACATGATGCTAGGTGATCGAACAAACGGCGGTGACGAATCTGAACTTTGAAGTTCATGGATACAGCCCAAATTTTAGGCTACATTTCAGCAGGAGAATAAATTTTAAATTATGAAAAGTTACACTAACAGTAACAATAACAATACCTAACAATTTTATATTCTTTCCCGTTTTGGGCCCTGAGTTTTGTGAAATTTAATTTAGCTTTTCAGCTTTGGGAATGTTGTCATCCATTAGGCTATGAACTAAATAAATCCACTCACGTGTCTTCTACGTAAATTCTAAAAATTCTAAGGAAATTTTGAAAGAAACAAAAATTGCATAAAGAGTACTATATTCTTGGTAATAACGTCGTATATTTCGGAGAAAGCCAGTTGTTTCGGAGGAACATATCGCCTCCATCTTCAGGATTGAAGAGTAAACAAAGCGATAAACCAGAAGAAGTAGGCGGCGAGCCTTGCTTAGCTTACTCGGAAGTAATATATTCCTCCGAAATATCAGGCATTCACTGGACTACACGGCATTGTATACCAGAAGACCTCAATCTTCACAGTTATCGCTGTCGTTTCATTAAATCCAACAAAGTTTACATATATTTATTTGATTTTGTTTGCGGATATCATTATCTTGGATTAAACTAGAGGCCTTTGATACAATTTTAGGAAAGCGTAACTTGAATATTCTTGCGGAAGGAATAGTGTAACATCACATGACCGTGTTACAGAAAATAAATAAGGGCGTAAATTTAGACAAAGTACTTTCAGTGACGACATTACATTTTGCAAAGCAGATGGCTTGTTTAGCATTGTCATAAAACGTCATCATATTCTAGTTGTTAATCAGCTGAGTGCGTCAGCAAACAGAACACTTACCAAAAGCCTACACACATAAACATGACTTCTGTAGATAACTGAAAAATTACTAAAACATAATTTATTTAACACTCTGTCACTCATTGCATCATCAAACTGAACCTTATTCGATTCATAAATCATACAAATAACACAACGTTCAGCCGGTCACGGTAGCCGGCATGGATGTTTGTGTGCGTTTTTCTGTGTTTGTGTACAGGTAGAGGCCTCGCGACGAGCTGATCACCCGCCCAAGGAGTCCTACCATATGTCTCTAAGATCTAGAAAAACCGAAGAGAAACGGAGAGTTTCATGGAGGTAGGCCTAGGCCCAAATGAGGGCTGTAGCGCCAATGGGGGAAAAAAATACAACATTCATAAGGTGTACATGCACAGAACGATAAACGACCGTACTACACAGGCAAGGTGGAGAACCTACAGTCGAAGGGACATATATGATAACTACACCAACACACTTGGGGACTACACAATAACACACAGACACCCATGCCGCTGCGCAAATAAATTCAAACATTGAGACTTCAGACAGTGTCACGTGGATGAATTGACGATGATCCGGAGCAAAATATTGAAATTTTAATGATATGTTAACTTATTTTTATTGATTTTAATTAAGTTCCATTTATTTTAAGTCAAGAGATATCTCATTCACATGTGATATGAGAAGTTGGACATACCATACAGTGCAATATTTTTAGCGAATTAGAGGCACCTGATGATGGCCGTGTACGGCCGAAACATGTTCTGAGAAGAAAAGGGGACGATAATAAATTGCTTTTTATACGGAAACATGTTGTATGATATATGTCCACTGATTGGCCTATTGTAGCCTGCTTCTTGTGATTATGATGATGGAGAATTTGTTGGAATGAAGATTGGCAAGGGAAACGGAAGTACTCGGAGAAAACCCGCCCCAGCGCCACTTTGTCCACCACAAATCCCACTTGACCAGACCCCGGGATCGAACCAGTACCGCCGCGATGGGAAACCAACGACTAACCGCTTGAGATATGGTGCGGCCGGATTATAAATAAATAATTTTCATAAAATAATAGTTCTATTCTCCTTAACAGGCTATTCTGAATCTTAACTGAATTTGTACTTATGAACCAAACTACCAGGCGTCTGATATTAAAATTCCGAAATATTTTGAATTTCTTCATGTCACTTATCCATTTACTTTGTGACAATGACATCCATTGACACCTGTCAATGTAATTTTTTCGAAAACTCGTTTGGACGCCCGAGGTCATCTCAGTGCCTATCTATAGGCATACCAATCACACTCACTCATGAACCCATTGTCAATATTAAAACTGTGATATATCGTATAATGCTGAAAGAAGGAGCAAATTTCACAAGGGTTTTGGTTTTGCTTTAAATCTGATTTTATCGGAACCGTATTATTGTCAGTTGGACGTGACGGTTTGAGGTACATTGATCGTATGATTAGAAGACAGAAGCAGACTTAGTTAATAGGCATGTTCGAATAGATTTTTCGGCGGTTTTATATATATATATTAGCGTAAATTACAGTTTACTGTTACAAATTCATTTACTGTGACCTACAAGTGTAAAGGACAGAATTTACAAAAAATGGAGAAGACGGCCTGAAGCTTTCTTACCCTGCTGCTTAACTGAAGGAAGTATCGTTAGAGGTCCGAACATGGACATCAGCCACAAGAAATATTCAGGAGAATGGTATTTTATGTCGATCATGGGTTCGTATACCACGCAAGGCATAGTGTGTGCGTTTATCCTATGTTGTCCTGTGTGTAGGTAGCGGCCTTGTGACGTGCTGGTCACTCGTCCAAGGAGTCCTACCCGTCTGTGTGCAAAAAGATTACGAAACTGAAGAAGAGTCCAGGGCCTAACGAAGGGCTGTAGAACAATTAATGAATGAATGAGTGAATGGTACGTTATAATTGCTGGTTCCAGTACTTGTTAGTGTTGTGTAATATATGTGTTTTTACACGCCGAGAAGGGTTTCAGAAATAAGATAAAACAAAATATTATTTACATAAATGTACCTACATATAGTTGTATATGTGGTAGCGTAGTTGGTTGAGGCACTATGTTATAAGCCGGAAGGTCGCGGGTTCAATTCCTGATGAGGTCATTGGATTTTTCAATTTATCTAATCCTTCCAACCGCACTATGGCCCTGGAATCTAATCAGCCTCTAACAGAAATGAACAACAGGAATCTCTCTGGGGGGTAAAGGGTGACCGGCGCGTAAAGCTGACAACCTTACCGCCATCTGTGAGCCTATTGTTTAGAAAATGTGGGAGGCTCAACGCCTCACATCATGTGGACCTTCACTGCCTGTTACAGGGATAGCTTCACCTTCTTTTTTAACTTTATCTATATGGATGTAAAGTGTAATGTTTTTAAATGTAATTCATATTTTTTCATTGATTGAGTTTGATGTCCCCAAATTAAAATATTTTTCGGTTAACTGTGTTCGCAACCTAAGAGGGCAACGGAGATATATAGACTCGTCTCATGTACGTAAGTATGAACGAATGCATATGTTTCAACGAACTTTACTGCCTACAGATTTTAAGTAAGACTCTACATTTGAGTCAATTTCCTTGAAGCAATGAGTACTATTGCCCGTCTCTCTGATCTAGCGCTCAGGGTTCCTGGCTACAGATCCATAGGTTCCGGGTTCGATTCCCGGCGCTACTAGATTTTATGAGAAGTAGTGGGTCTGGAACGGGGTCCACTCAGCCTGGAGGGAATAACTAAAGAGCTATTTCAATAAATAGCGGCCGTGGGGATTCGTAGCGCTGACCACGTGACACCCTCTATCCGCAAATTTGGTACTAACTTCGCCGACAAGCGGCGGTCGCTTTGTCGGTACAGTTCGCTTGTAGACTACAGGCCACGAGTACTATTCCCTGCTTTCTCGCTTTCTTAATTTGCATACGAGAATCGGTTCCTGAATAAAAGGTAGTGAATAACATATAAGCAGTATTTCTCAGTTATAGTTATGATTAAGACAAAGATCGCTTACAGAATTTGTGTAAACTAAATACCTTTGAAGGCCGGTCACGGTAGCCGAGCGGTCTAATGCATGTACTGTCTTCGCTCGCTCGGAAGCCGGGATCGTGGGTTCGGATCTGTTTCCTGTGAGGTACGAACTGAATTCTTATATATTATTCTTATACACTGCTGGTCACGGTAGCCGAGCGGTCTAAGGCATGTACTGTCTTCGCTCGCTTGGAAATCGGGATTGTCGGTTCGAATCCCACTCAGGACATAGATATTTAGTTTGTGTGTGTGCGTTTTTCTGTGTTTATGTACAGGTAGAGGCCTTGCGACGAGCTGATCACCCGCCCAAGGAGTTATAGCGATTGTGTAAGATCTAGAAAAACCGAAGTGAACGGAGAAGTTCATGGAGGTAGGCCTAGGCCCACTGGCGCTGTGGTGCCAAGGAAAAGAAATGCATTTGAAAGATATATTTATAAGCATACTTACAAGAGTCAAGTCGGTTCTGTGGAAATAGGTTATGATATGTGAATTGGATTGTATTGACTCAGATTCGGCTGGAGCGTGACAGAGCCTGTGTTAGTAATAGGGTTAATTAGCAGAACCAAATGTCTGGCTAATTGACAGTGATTTCAATTAGAGATAATTCTAATGTATCCCATAGCACAGTGCAAATCATGCATGACGTCGTTGTAGCATCCTGTACTTGTCTTCCTGATGTCAGGAGAACATGTGACATGATGTAAGTTCACGGCTTGGAGAGTATGTGGATTTGTGCCTGAAATTCCTGTGTGAACGAAAGTATTAAAATATCCGAAGTGTCTTTCATTTCGGAATAAATGTTGAAGTACTGAAAGAGCGTGTCTGTTTAGCAAGTAGGCAATATATTGATTACGGCTAGTTTAATATTCATAACTAAAAAAATCCGTGGTTTTAGTCCGCAAGTGAATTATATCGACTGAGCGATCTCTGCTTGTCGACGAAGTTAGTACCAACTTTTGCGTGAAGAGGGTGTCACGTGGTCAGCGTAACGGATCCCCACGGCCGTTAATCTGAGTTTTCTAGACCGGATTAATATTTATAATTGTTCTCGTGATATGTTATTCTAATCGTAGTAGTACCATCCATTCAGTTCCCATCGTTGTCTTTGATAGTTTGCTTTCTATTCGGGTTAACAAACCAATAGGAATGTTCTAATAAGGAGTACAATAACTTTATCTAAGGCAGTTAAAATATCCTGAACTGAAATTACGCCAGTGCTGTTTGCCTTGGAAACATGTTACTTTCTGTGGGATCACAGATATCCATTGGAACAACTTAAAATAATGCTTCGGCATATATCGAAAACAAATTGTGACGGTGTGTGGCCAATCACATCGGTCGCCATTCCACCTTATCGCAGCTCCTTTACATCTGTCGCACAGTTTAAACTTCGCATAAAATTCCTTCCCTTAAAATTTTACCTCTACATTATTCTTATAGTTTTATTTCTTTCTTTTTCTGTTATTTTTCTTCCCTTTTTCATATTACTTCATATTCTTCCTACTTTTTCCTCTCCCCTCATTGTACTTATCATTAGTTCCTATATTTTCCTTTATTTACCTTTTATTCTAGTTTTTCGTGACATGTTAATTTTTATGATGTATTTTGTAATGAAGAGCTTCATAATCTTGATATTTCTCCAGCAGAGTAAGAGTGGTCAAATCGTGGAGAAGGGACATGAATAGTTTATGGGGGAGATGAGAAATGTAAACAAAGTTTTGGTAGAAAAATCTGTGAAGATAATAGACCACTTCGGAGACCTAGGCATAGATGGAAGTATAATATTGAAATGCCTCTTAAATAGGATGTAAGTACGTGAGCTGGACATGTCCGGATGAGTGACTAGCTTCCGTGAACACGATAATGATACTTAATTACTCCAAATATGGTTTCCTTCGGGAAAGAGCACGGAATTTATGCAGTGCCAGATACAAATTTCCTATGTATTTCCCTCAGTACAGTTTGAATCTGACAGTGATGCTCTTCATTGAAGCTAACGTAATGTATGATCTTCTAAAATTATCTGCTAAAGCTTGACGTTTGTAATCCGTCACTAAACCTTATCTCAAATGATTCCGGATCTTGTGTGATCCAGATACTGACCGCGTCGCTAGATGAACCAAAAAAATTAATATTGTTTCTGTTTACCCACATNCCCCCCATAGTCATTTAAAATTTTGTTATATATAGCAAGAGGCACAAGGTAGCGTAGTTGCTTGAGGCACTATGCTACAAGAAGGTCGCAGTTTCGATTCCCGATAAGGTCATTGGATTTTTTGTAATTGACCTAATCCTTCCAGCCACACTGTGACCCTAGGTTCGACTCAGCCTCTAACAGAAATGAGCACCAGGAATCTTCCTGGGGGGTAAAGAGCTGCCGGGGCGTACGGCTGACAATCTCATCGCCACCTGTGAGCCGACTGTGAAAATTGTGGGAGCCACAACGGCTCACAACCTTATGGGCCTTCATGGCCTGTTACAGAGATAGCTTTACCTTTTTTATGTAACAGGAGGTTTTGTATTGATTTTGTAGCTTCCAGAGTGAGAATAGGTTCAATTACCTTTAAGGGTAGCACGTATTCAACCTAGTAGTAGTAGTAGTAATCGTTTAGTAGTGTTTTTTTATTGCTAGTGGCGTGGTTCTACGTCCCTTGTACTGCGGCTACTTCTGGCCTATTTACCAGCCCCAGATGATAGGTGAGGGTGATTGTGGAGCAATTGGTGGAATTAAGATTGGCAAGGGAAACCGAAGTACTCGGAGAAAACCTGCCCCAGGGCCACTTTATCCAACACAAATCCAACTTGACCAGACCCGGGATCGAACCCGGGTCGCCGCGGTGGGAAGCCAACGACTAACCGCTTGAGATATGGCGCGGCCTTGTTTAGTAATAAGTACTTGTACTAAGTAGTTGACTTGAAACGTAATAAACATGAAACTTAGTTTAATAGCACATGTTACTAAAGGGCACGACACACGATTGTCATGTACGTTATAAACAGTGCGTTAACCGCTTGTCACCTACAGCCTCCCGTTTATCGGCTAATCTTAATTACTGCTGACATACATGTATCACATGCGATGCCCTAGATTGTAGCTTGTAGCCTGCAGGTGGGTTACCTTCATCTTGAGATTATGGGTTGTTTGTTATTCACTGCTGTTTATTCCTGACAGAGTGTTTGATAGTTCGCATATCTTAAATAATTCAGTTTTTTCCTTGGAACTACAGCCCCAGTGGGCCTAGGCCTACCTCCATGAACTTCTCCGTTCACTTCGGTTTTTCTAGATCTTACACATTCGGTAGGACTCCTTGGGCGGGTGATCAGCTCGTCGCAAGGCCTCTACCAGTACACAAACAAAGAAAGACGCACACACTCAAACTAAACATCCATGCCCTGAGTGGGATTCGAACCCACGATTCCGGTTTCCAAGTGAGCGAAGACAGTAAATAATTCAGTTAGTATGCAGAATTCTCGGAAATATGAGTTTATACTGAATTGAAAGACACCAAATTACACGTGAGGCTTACAATTTAGTCCAGCTTTTAAACGAGTACATCTCCCGCATTTACTGTAATTATGCACAGTTTGAAACATGTCCTCGTACAGTCAGGGTGATCAGAAAAGCAGTGATTAACATATTTTCGTGTAATCTTATACATACATAAGGAAATACATTCAAATTTTTCATTATTTAAAGAACTCGTTTCTCCCTGTTTGTTATTCAGTGGAATAATTGTACATTACTGCAGGCATTCACTTTATTGAACAGTGAAAAGTTCGAGCACAGAGAATAACAATAACACATAATAAACACGCCGCGTAATACGTTTTCTTTGTATAAAACATTGTGCTCTCTGCTGTAATAATAACATTTCTACATGTAACAGATTGTGTACTAGGGCTGTGTTACAATTAAAGTACATATTTAAGTAACTAGTTATACAATTCATTGCCAGGTTCAACATCAAGCTGAATCCATCTGGAGTTAGGAGTAGTTATGGAATTCCAGTTGATCTAGTTCCTTTACATGGTCGACATATTTTTCCGGGATTCGCCTTGTTTTAGCGATGGTCTTCACTAACTCTGTCGATTTCTTTGGAGTTCTAATTTTATCCGGATGATAGAAGTCCACGTGGAAAAGCCCGGATCTTGATCTGTAATTAAAATCCTTCATATTAGCCCTCCTAGTATTGAAGTTGTTCTAAACAATACATAAAGATCCAGTTTGTGCCTCACAGGAAACAGTTACGTCTCCGCTACAATGCCCAACCGGTTAATGCATATTTTTATTATGAGATGCATTAGAAATGCATAGACACGCTCTGAGGGCAGAATGCAAAATTTTTGTATATCAATGTAAGGGGTACATACACACTGGGATTTAAAGGCAGGTAAAATTCGTAAAGGAAAATTATCCCTGTGCTCAATTAAGCACTGTGTAATTGAGAAATACGAAGAAGTTGAGGTATGCTCCATATAATCTTCATCTCGGCAGTAGAACAACGTGAATAGTCAACGTCAACACCCGGCCTCCTTACCCCGTGTGAAATAACTCTCGGTATATGTTATAGATGCCGGTCACGGTAGCCGAGCGGTGTAAGGCATGTACTGTCTTCGCTCGCTTGGAAACCGGGATCGTGGGTTCGAATCCCACTCAGGGCATGGATGTTTAGTTTGTGTGTGCGCGTTTTTCTGTCTTTGTGTACAGATAGAGGCCTTGCGACGAGCTGATCACCCGCCCAAGGAGTCCTACCGAATGTGTAAGATCTAGAAAAACCGAAGTGAACGGAGAAGTTCATGGAGGTAGGCCTAGGCCCACTGGGGCTGTAGTGCCAAGGGGGAAAAAATGTTATAGAGAGTATGTTGACTGTGGGCAAGATGGCAAAGGAAAGCATCTCTAATTCCGACGGAAATAAAACAGTAACTTAACCAGTAACTGTACTGACTTGGAGTATTCCGAACCAATAGGAAATCCAGCGCATTTAAATATTAAAAACTGCAAAGCTACACCACGAGAAGTGTGGTGGAGTAGATTTCTTGTCCCTGATTGCAGTACAAAATGTAATTGATTGCAGATTTCATTAGTAGATGCATGCGATGTGAATAGTGTTGCCGTGTCCTCACGTACCTGTAGCCGCTTGTCCACTCCATGTTGTCCAGCAGACTCCAGATCATATAGCCAACAACTCTCACTCCATCAATGTACATTGCTTTCCACATCTCTATCATGTAAGTCTGAAACATTTGGTGACACTTTAGAAACTTTGGCTTAGCTTCTCGGATTTGTTTGTATTTATCGAGGGCCGCATTAATGTGAAGTTAAAAACAGTAAACCACATAAATCATGTAATAGACCTATGCGTTTTTCTTTCTGTTTTATCGCGATAACCAATGAATCCTTAACACTAGGCCTATGAAATTTGATACAGAGATAGGTCATAAACATACCTACAACATTTTACATGAGCATGGAAAAAGATTACAAAAATGTTAAAGTAAACGAAATCTGTACTTACGTTATAAGTTCTTACCAAGAAGAAAATATTACTGCCATATTGTGCCTACTACTACTACTACTACTACTACTACTACTACACTACTACTACTACTACTACTACTACTACTACTACTACTACTACTGCTGCTGCTATTGTTGTTAATAATAATAATAACAATAATAATAATTTTACCACAGGCCTACTTGTATTTACAATTTAAGCAGTAAGAATTCTTACTGTTGGGATTCGAAAATACGACCGTTTGTGTAAACGTCCATTATGCTTTACCTATATATGTAAGATTTATCAATTCTGGATGAGTGTATACGATACATTGTATTTCTAGAACAATATTGCATTTAAAAGTTAGTTTATTCGAGCCAATATCACATGTAACAACATAAGATTTGTATGACTGTGAAGGCTGTGCATAAGAAAGGTAGGCCTTACGAGCTCGGGTTGGAACTGCCTAAAGTCATTAGGCACGCATCATGCGTAAGGGAAATTCGAGTGCAAGACCAAATTTAAATGTGAGCGGTAGAAGATTCTACTTGTCCACACACGTCTTCACGATCTGTATTGTCATATGCATGAGTGTAATGGAATCACAGTTTAACACAACATTAATACAAATTCATTAAAATATGTATGAATTTTACATCTCCTTTTAAATTGAACAGAGATTACATAAATATGATTTTCTGAGCTTAACAGGAAGCAGTATTCGGCACTGTTCGGCTAAAGTTTAACGGATGTTACTGAATCATTTTTATTGAAACCGTAGACAAAAAGTAGACTTCATAAATTTAAACATGTAAGAGTACTTAAGCCCCATTTTGCAAGTGCATATACATTTTAGACTCTGTTTCACTTACCGCTATATAGACTATACGTTGTGAATCCATGATTTCTCCATCATCTATGAATCCATTTTCAGTGATGACAATTTCCCATTTTTTACCGTAACGATCTTTTATATAATTTAACACTTTGCGCAAACCCTTGGGTACGATCTGAAAGTTAACAGCCATCAGAATAAATTATGAAGGACACAAGAGTCGTACTGTCAACATGGGCCAGTTTGTGCTACTCACGTTTATCACATGACGTCAGTTTGTCAGCTGTACTGTTAAGTAGAACAGAAAAATGTTTTCACTTTAGGTTTCTGTCCTCGTTGATAGTGCCACACTTGAAATGACGTCACCTTGTGATAAAGCTGAGTGACAGAAACTCGCCCATGCTGACAGAAGTCACACAAGTTGACCTTAATTTAAATACATTCTTGAATTTTGTACTGAAACGTAACTTAGGAAACCTGTTAAGTTATTTTTCTTTACCAGTTCATATATTTACATAATAATTTATGTGCTTCTAAGATTAGAGTGTGAATTAAATTTCTGTGACTAATTATGTGGAATGCCTGTCACGGTAGCGGAGCGATCTAAGGCATGCACTGCCTTCGCACGCTCGGAAGCTGGGATTGTGGGTTCGAATACCACTAAGGGCATGGATTGGGCCGCGCCATAGCTCAAGCGGTTAGTCGCTGACTTCCCACCGCCGCGGCCCGGGTTCGATCCCGGGTCTGGTTAAGTGAGATTTGTGGTGCACAAAGTGGCGCTGGGGTAGGTTTTCTCCGAATACTTCGGTTTCCCCTGCCAATCTTCATTCCGTCAAATTCTCCATCATAATCACCCAGGTCTGGTACAATAGGCCGATCAGTGGTCGCCATGCATAGTGGACCCAGGTGGACTCCACCCCCTACTAATCGAAAAAGGGCATGGATGTTTAATGTTTGTTTGCGTGTTCCAGTTTTTTCTGTTTGTATACATGTAGAGGCCCTGCGACGAGCTGATCACCCGCCCAAGGAGTTTCCTACTGAATGTATAAAATCTAGTAAACCGAAATGAAACGGAGAGTTTCATGGAGGTAGGCCAAGGCCCAAATTGGGGCTGTAGCGCTAAAGGAAAAAAAAGTTACGAAATGAACAAGAACTAATGAAACACTTAACGAGTCCTCGGTTCCCATAAAAAGTTGAAAATTCTTTGTTATCTGAGTGATTACAAGTTTCACAAGAAATATTTTATCCCATGGCGTTAGGGAGATATAAATACGATCCTAACACTTCGTTAAGTTCTTAAATTGTTTTTCCTTTATGGGCATTTCGGTTCTTAAAGTCCCATTTTCGGAAGATCGCGGATTCGAATCCCGATGAACTTATTGAATTTTATCAATTGACCTAATCCTTCCAGCCGCACTATGGCCCTGGGGTCGACTCAGCCTCTGACAGAAATGAGTACCAGGAATCTTCCTGGAGGGTAATGATCGGCCGGCGCTTAAGGCTGAGGAACTTACCGCCATCTGTGAGCCGATTGTCTAGAAAATAGGGGAGCCTCTACGTCTCACAACCCTATTGGCTTCCAAGGCCTGTTACAGGGATGGCTTTACGCTGGCTACGGTGGCTTGGCACTCTAAAGCATGGACTATGTTTGCTCGCTCGAACGATGTGATCGTTGGCTCGAATGCCATTCAAAGGCATGGATGTTTGTGTGTGCGCTTATTCTGTGTTTCTGTTGCCCTGTGTATAAGTAGCGGCCTTGCGAATGGCTGATCATTCGTCCAAGGAGTCCTACCGTCTATGTAAAAGAATTACGAATTTGAAGGAGAGGCCAGGGCCTCACCACGGATGTGTGGCACACTGTGCTCACAGTGGTATGCCTTTATCTTCTGTAGTGGTTAAACTCGGTGAGTTACAGTGAACAGGGTAATTATGTAATTATGTCTGCTGAAGGATATAAATATATTTTGACAAGATGAGTTCTTCGTTGAAAGTTAGTTCCTCGGTTCCCCTGATAAGCAGCATCAGGAAGGAGCTTATTTAATCCTGACTATTACTGTCTTCTGGACCGTGGCGACACGTAACCATACAAGTTAAGTTTCTTTTCTTGGTCTACTAATTTTGAGAAAATCAAAGTAGGCTTATAAAATCACCATGCTGTCTCTGTGTCTGTGTACCCTCCTTATGAACTTTTGAATACCTGAACCAATCTTTACGAAATTTGGTGTGTACGTCATGACATCCACATCCATCTCAAGGATGTATTTCTTAAATGCCTCCCATCAATCTGTGTGTCTGTGTGTCCCCCTGTCGTTGCCTAGATAATAGTACGGAAATAAACGTTACCCGTCGCAGCGTATAGAAACTCAACAATAGAAATGTTGGCCACATAATTTTCTATGCGGTCCGTGTTGTATCTAAGGAAAGTAGGCGATTTGCTCTTCCCAGAACTTCTTGTTTAAGTCTGGTATAACGACGCATTCGGTATTGAGACTATAGCGTCGATAATAGGGTGATCAGTGAATATGGAGAAGTTGACGGAAGGATAGTAGGTAAGGTAACACTTTGTCCACCACAAATCCTAAATGACCTGACCTTGGATCGAACCGAACCCCCCGCGGTGGATGAACCGCCTAAGCTATGGCACGGCCATATAGTCATATTTTCTTTTTTTTGGTTGGGGGGAAATTGCTACTTTTGCCCTCCACTGATTTGGAAATGGAGAAAATACATCCCTCTGAAACGTTAGTAGCTATTTACCAGGTTTGTAAGATTGGCCCTCGGTCTACAAACACCTGCTCACGTTTGTTCATCGCTCAGAGATTTCTTATACCCTGAAGATGGAGGCGGCATGTTACTCCGAAACGTCGCTTAAAATACATACACCGCGCCACATCCAAGAAAAGGGCATTCTTCATTTACCAGATTTCACTGCGTCACATTCGAAATGAGGTAAACTTAATGCTCGCCGCTGAAATAACCCCAACAACTCTTACCTTTTCCCATTCCGAAGTTTCAGATGCTGGCCAATCGGATGGTGCCACGAGAGTCACTCCTGTGTCCCTTGTGTATGAGGGACTCGGACCATTTTCTCCGAACGTTGCCCTATTTGTTGTGTATTGATTGAGACCGAAAAAATCTGCAGTTCCTATAAACAAAGTGCTTCTCTGATGTAAATCATTCATTCCAGAAAAGGTGAGCATTAAAAATGGCTATTACTCGTGTTTCAAAAAGTAGCGGAATTGGTAAGCTGATAATAGTAGAAAGAGAATTAATAAAATATATTCACAACAGTTTTACCATCTTAACTAGGCCGCGCTGTAGCTCAAGCGGTTAGTCGCTGGCTTCCCACTGCGGTGGCCAGGGTTCGATCCCGGGTCTGGTCAAGTAGGATTTGTGGTGGACAAAGTGGCGCTGGGGCGGGTTTTCTCCGAGTACTTCGGTTCCCCTGCCAATCTTCATTCCACCATTTGCTCCACAATCACCCTCACCTATCATCTGAGGACCTGTACAAGGGACTTAGTCCAACCCCATTAGCAATAAAAGAAAATCTGAACTGCAAGGTTCCACTGAATACAAAATGAATTATTTTTATTATTCTTATTTATTCTTTACCTCCTTGTCCATAAAAATAAGGAAGATGCTGGCTCTTTATATTATGTATGCTTTCACGTGACATTACCAAAAAATAAATAAATATATATATATATATATATATGGGGAAGTCAAAAAAAAAAGAAACTTATTTCCCACCGAATTTGAACAGCGGCTTTGCTAGTGATGATGCTAATTAACCCGTAGATCTTTCGGTTAACTATTCTCACATTTTAACCTTAGTTGTTACTGAATATCAGTATTGCTCACATACCTCTAATATACTTAACCTCCTCCGTGGAAAATTGTGGTAATCGCGATTTTAGGTAGCCTTCTTGGTAGCTGTTTTCAGCGATTCTTTTCTTCATGACCGTCGGATAGTCACCCTCCTTACTGAAGATTGGGTTTGCGAACCAACCAAGCTGACGTGAAATGACATTAGAAAATTAAATACAAATACCAAATGGACTTGCTCCATATGCGCAAAGTGTAAATTTGTTGTCTTGGTAGGTTTTCCGTTAACTTGGGTGTAAATGGTGAAGAAGAGCCTGACGTTAATTATTTTAATCTTGGATTACAATTTAATGCTACATGAACTGTTAAGATGGGCAAGACTGGAAAACACAAAGGAATTCGTTTATACGCGTGTGTGTGTGTACTTTTTTTTTCATCCCTGTAAGAGGCCGAGAGGGTTGTGAGACGTTGAGGGTCCCACATTATATAGACAATCGGCTCAAAGATGGCGGTAATGTAGTCAGCCTTACGTGCCGGGCCCGCTTTACTCCACAGGAAAATTATTTAATTAATTCCTAGTACTCATTTCTGTTAGAGGCTGAGTCGACCCCAGGGCTATAGTGCGGCTAGAAGGATTAGGTCAATTGAAAAAATCTAATGACCTCATCGGTATTTGAAACCGCGACCTTCCGGCTTGTAGCATAGTGCCTCTCCGTGTACGTGTTTACTTGTATATATTCATTGTATACCCTGTTAAATGTATGCACATGTATGTGCCAGGAAATTCGTGCCAACGGCTACAAACACGTGATTCCTTGAAGAGACGCAAGACAAAAATATCCACAAAAAAAATCGTTGAAAAATTTTCGATAAGCGTAAAACTTTCTTGGAAAATGCAAATATTGGAAACACAGCGTTTCCACATCACGTTAAATTTCAGTCGCTTTTTTTGTATGTGAAAAATTGGGCCTGGCAAATTTTTTTATTGAAGGGCTTCTCAGCTCAGTCTTAGTCAAAGAGAAGGAAATGAAGCTGGTATTCTCGAATATATATTCCATGTTCTCACATTGCAGTCAGATTTAATACTTTTTTCCGCGAAAAATATGAATCGATTTAAGGGCAATTTTCGCGTCACATTTCACCAACTAATCGATTGGTTGATTTCAAACAACAGTTATAAAAGGAATAAGAGCCCGTGGTGAAATTAATAGAAAAATAATTTCAGGAAATGCCTTTTACTATTAAAATGAACTTCTTTCTAAACTGAAGAAAGCAGTCTTCTGGGATTTGGCACCGTGTATATGTGGTGTAACCGACGTTTCGGAGGAACGTATTGCCTCCATCTTCAGGGTAGAAGGAAAAATATAAGGAAACCCGCAAGCGAAGAGACCGTGNTAAACTGCTTAAGATGAAATTATATAAATAAGTAACTGCATCTGTTACTGTGTATGAAAAATGTTTTGACTAAAAGGAGAGTGACAAGTGTCTCCATCATTTGATAGGTTATAGAATTATACTTACATTGAACTCTATCGCTTGAAGTGCTGCCTCATGATCACTTTCGGAATTGCTGTCTTGAGGTTCATACCAGAAAGTCTCCAGTGCGAGAGAAATGCGGCCTACAACGAAAAGTTTGTCCATAACTCTGATGTTCTTAAAATCTGATCTCTCAAACTTTAGGGATGTTTTGGACAAATCGAGCAGAAATTATGCTGGCTTCTCAAGAAGGACTAAGCTGCGTGAAGTCAGGACTTCCTGGCTAAGAAATAATGGACACTTACCTCTACCCCGGGACGTTTTACCTCTTGTCTTGTCGATATGGTAGTGTCTGATACTTGCCTTTCTGAAATTCCCGATATTTATTATTGTACAGGTGATATGCCCTCGCGTGTGCCTTTAACATCGTGTGTCCTGCCAGGTAGGTCCCTATGCCGGCAGCAGAAACATTCGGTGCGTATCCTAAACCAGTAACGTTACCGCCATACCCATCCACACCTTTAGTTGGTTCGTTTAATGTCAGCCACAGTTTCACCTGCGAAGCGTTTGATATAATGATATTAATTTATATTTTCTGAGAGCACAGTGAGTGTCAGCAAAGAATGAAAGTAACAAATATTAGTGCTGTGAATAAGTGATTTTCCCTAAATATGGCTTCGCGAAATTGGTTCCGCACAACGAATACAAAAGCGTGAATAGAGAATAATTATGTACCGAAATTCCAAATTGGAAGGGCACACACACACATAATATATATATACAGTGGCATATTTGCTTAAGGTAAGAACTGTGAAACCATAAGAGACAGCCGCTGCTAGGAAAAGGCTTTCCGAACGCCAATTTTTAGGCAACATATTTGTAACAAACAATAGTGGATTAACTTGGAAGCGGTGTTCGCTACGCAGTCCTTGCTCTATAGCTATGTTATGCAACAATAGAAGAACTGTTGGAAGCTATGTTCTCTGTGAGGTCAGTTCCGAGGTTATATAACGAGGGCCAGCGGCCGTTAGAGAGAGTCTTGAGATGGCAATTAGAAGAGTAGGACGTAGTTATCGGACGGTTGCCAGCCAGTAAGAATGTGAGCACGGAAGCAGATGGTCCGTCACAAGGTAACGACTGGTGAGAACAGAATGAGAAGGCTAGTACATACTGTAGTGAACTTCAGAGTGTGTGTGAAATGGCGATAGGGCTATAATCACGCATAGTTACGATCTGTAAGTGTTCAGTAAATACAATTAACAATCCAAACTCCGTCTATAAGCAAAGCTATCCCTGTAGCCGGCCGTGTGGGTCCATAAGGTCGCGAGAGGTCGAGGGTCCTACGTTTTCTACACAGTCGGCTCACAGATAGCGGTGAGGTTGTCAGGCTTACGCGCCGGCCGCTCTTTACCCCCCTGAATATTCCTGGTATTCATTTCTGTTAGAGGCTGAGTCGAACCCATGGTCATAATGCTGCTAGAAGGATTGAAAAACCCAGTGACCTCACCGGGACTCGAACCAACGACTTTCCAACTTGTATCATAGTGCCTCAATCAACTTCCCTACCTCGTCTATTGTCACTCAGAAACGTGGCAATACATACCAGAGGACACTCTACATGATAGACTAGGTTTGTGTGGTATGCTATTAAAAATATGTACATAATTCTCTTGTACATACAAAGATGACAGATCTATGTTCGAAACGGCACGACCTGAAGCATAAGAGGGATGCTTAATTGAGTGCTGTAACAGAGGACAAGTTACATTTAGAAAGAAGAAAGTGAAAGGACTGACGTGTCGAAGGAATGGGAAATAAATATGGAGAAAGGAAGGCAGGACATAAAGGTACGAGAGGTTAAGGGATAGAGATACACGATATGTTTATCCGTTAAAGTTCAGCAGACCTGTTCCACTGGTTGAATTCCATCGGCTGCTTATGTGTCTGTTAAATACAATCTTAGATCTAGTATACTCTTATCACAAATTGATACATGACGTCTCCTGACTCTCGGGCACTGTGGACTGCTCCTTCTGCCTATGTTTACCAAAAGGCATAGTGAGCACGCTCAGGTCCATGAAGCCTGTGACTCCCAAATCGACCCAGTAATACTTAATTGTACGTAATGATAACTGTTTTGACAGTATCTCTAGAAGGAGTTTATCACGAATTTTTTCCTCTTCCTTTTCCTAGCTGATCCTGGTAATAGTAGTTCCTTGCTGGCTTGTGATTTACACCTCCATGTCCGTTTTTCACAGGGAAGTTTGCCGTAATTACTCACGAAACAAATATAGAGAGTCCATTCTGAAAGAGTTTTTCTTAGCTATTATTCGAACTAAAGAAAGGGCAACTCAGAAAGGCTAATACATTAATATGGAAAGGCGAACAAACACATGTTTATTCTGCTGTTTCACGACGCTATGTAGACCGCCTCTGTGGTCTAGTGGTCAGAGTTCCTGGCTACAGATCCAGAGGTCCGGTTTCGGTTCCCGGCGCTACCAGATTTTCGGAGAAGTAGTGGGTCTGGAACGGGGTCCACTCAGCCTCGTGAGGATAATTGAGGAGCTGTTTCAAGGAAATAGTGGCTCTAGAAAACCGAAATTAACGACCGTGGGGTTTCGTTGCACTGACCACGCGACACTCTCTATCCTAACTAACTTCGCCGACAAGGGCGGTCGCTTGCTCGGTATAGTTCGCTTGCGGACTAAAACCACGGAGTTTATTTTTTGTTTGTATATAAACTGTTTAGGTTATGTACGCTGTAAGATGTGGAGGGTTGCGTCAAGCACGTTATGAAAGGGAACTCTCGTGACATAATTTGAATCACCATACTGGCATTCTCCTCGAGGGACTAAGAATTACGCTGAAAACCCCTTATAAGTCCGCTAGATTTGAGGTCCTCACGGCTGTGACGGTAGAGAGCACAATCGTCTGGTTTGTAGTGCCTTGTAATTCGGAGAAAACGCAACGTTTCGGAGGACGGCTTCTCCGACACCCTGGGTAATAAACGAAGCCAAGCTAGAAACCAGTAGAAGTAGACGAGCTGCTGGTATTTTACTTGACTTATTCTTTTCACCTTAAAATGTAATTATAGATTACTCAATAGTAATCTACCACAGCTTTAAATTTATTGTCGACAGAAATTGTTATCGCTAATGTTGAACTAAACGTAGTGTAATGTAACTATTTATGATAAGCTGACAACTTACTCGGTCTCCATAATATGAATAGAGAACATCAGCGTAGTCTTCAAAATAATCGACGATGATTTCATTGGTCCAGCCTCCCAGGTCCTGTAAATACTGCGGCAAGTCCCAGTGGTACATGGTCACCTGTAGCAACCAAATCAGAAGTGTTTATATAGTGAAATGAGTTCCTGGTTTTCATACTATAGTTATGATTGGTACAATTCCTACTTGAATCAGTTCTGCTATAGTTTTGGGTTCCAGTAATGCAATGCTGCTTTGAAATGGATCACACCCTGTTTGTTTCTTGTTCCTGCACTATCATTAATCATAGTTTCGTTTATATATGAACTTCAAATACGTAACAAAAACAAATATTTGAAATATGAAATTAAATGCTATGTGTATAAGCCTGTTATTTGCATGAAGACTGTTATATCAGGGCCACACGCTAGTGTAGTTTGTTGAGGCACTGTACTACAAACCGATGCGAGTTCGATGCCCGATGAGGTCGATGGATTTTTCAATTGGCCTAATCCTTCAAGCCGCACTATGTCCCTGGGATCAACTTAGTATCTAACAGAAATGAGTATCAGGAATATTCCTGGCGCTAAAGGACGGTCGACGCGTAAGACTGAGAAACTTACCGCCACCTGTGAGCCGATTTTCTAAAGAAAATGTGGGAACCTCGACGTCTCACAACCCTATGGGCCTTAACGCCCTGATAAAAGGGGAGCTTTACATTTATGTAATATCATATCGAGTTTATGATATTTTTATTTTAGTTGTTCCTATAATGAGACTAATGACCGGTACTTTTATGTATGCGCTCATTTAACCTAATGCGGATCTAACGTTCATTCGCGCATACACCATCATGGCGTAGTACTTAATTAGTTAAGGACAGGGACAACTTTACCATGCCTTACCTTTTACCTTTACACATTTACCCTAAACATAATATTCAATACTTTGTTCATTGATAATATATTCCGGTACATTAGAGCTCACACAATTTTTTATGGGGCCGGCAAGTAAATTGTTTGCCGGTCACGGTAGCCGAGCGGTCTAAGGCATGTACTGTCTTCCCTCTCTCGGAAGCTGGGATCGTGGGTTCGGATCTGTTTCCTGTGAGGTACGAACTGAATTCTTATATATTATTCTTATACACTGCCGGTCACAGTAGCCGAGCGGTCTAAGGCATGTACTGTCTTCGCTCGCTCGGAAACCGGGATCGTTGTTTCGAGTCCCACTCAGGGCATGTATGTTTGTATGCGTTTTTCTGTGTTTGTGTACAGGTAGAGGCCTTGCGACTAGCTGATCACCCGCCCAAGGAGTCCTACCATATGTGTAAGATCTAGGAAAACCGAAGTGAACGGAGTTCATGGAGGTAGGCCTAGGTCCACTGGGGCTGTAGTGCCAAGGAAAAAAAAGTAAATTGTTTTACTACGTATATTGGTTTATATCATAGGTTCATTTAAATTCTGTGTGAGGTAATATCTGTTAGTGATCATCTCTGTCAGTGATATAATTTATTACTCTTGTTCACTGCTGTATCTCAATTGTTAATTAGCTCGGTCAATGACATCTATAGAGAGGCTTGAAATTTGTTCCTGTATTTCGTTAAACTTGTACGATTTCAAAGGGAGATATTTCGAATGAAAGGAATAGATCTGATTGAGTCTGTATCCTACAACCCGTTAAAATTGTAAGACCAGAGTCGTTCGTTAAATTTTTTTTTCCCCTTGGCACTACAGCCCCAGTGGACCTAGGCCTACCTCCATGAACTTCTCCGTTCACTTCGGTTTTTCTAGATCTTACACGTTCGGTAGGACTCCTTGGGCGGGTGATCAGCTCGTCGCATGGCCTCTACCTGTAAACAAACACAGAAAAACGAACACACACAAAATAAACATCCATGCCCTGAGTGGGATTCGAACCCACGATCCCGGTTTCCAAGCGAGCGAAGATAGTACATGCCTTAGACCGCTCGGCTACCGTGACCGGCTCGTTAAAAATTATATACTTAAATTTGAGATAAATATAAATTATGGGTTGTTTTTGATCAGTAAGATCAAAAATTAAATACGTCCAAGAAAGTTTTGTGTATATCACGAATACTGAGTAATGTAAAATTCATGGAGTCTCCTCAAGGCAATGTAAATAAACGGAAGAACATTTCGTCCCATTTGACATCTTACAGGAGCGTTTCCGAATATACCTTCAGAACATAGAGTTGATTCCATATCCAGAAGTTTCCCTGCCAATATACGGCACATATTTAAGGGGCACTCTGTCTATTTTGGATCATGAATTTTTAAAATTTTTATATTCATTTGTTTCCCTCTAAAATGTGTTTTTTAAAAGGAAGAAATGCCTTGAAAACTGAATGAAATACTGATAGTTTCATTTCTGTTTTTATTAGCTTCTTTCATAACTAAATCGCCTATATTAACTACAATAGTCAGAATATTTTAAACGTCTATATCAGGTTCCAGCCGATCACAGTGGCCGCACGATCTAAGGCCGGGTACAGACTAGCGAGCTGTTGCATGTAACGTAACGGTTACTGTAACCACGTCTTCATATGGACGACACGACCACAGTCGTCATGTAACCAGCTTCGAGCGACCCGATCCATAGTGCTCGTGGTGAGCTCGCCATGAAGACATAGCGATTCGCAACGCTACTCCTGGCCCGGAGGAAACGTACACATTTACGAGCAAGCGATTGTGGCGTCCACGAGCCTACTGCGAGTCCCTTTGTGTTCGCAGCAAAAGCCGACAAGGCAGAGGCTCGCCGTTCGTGTTACAGAACGCGCTCGAAGTACGTTCGCGAGCGTGGTTCGGAAGGCGTCCACACTAACAGAATGTGGTTACAGTAACCGTTACGTTACATGCAACAGCTCGCTAGTGTGTACCCGGCCTAAGGCATGAACTGTTTTCGCTCTCTCGAACTCTGGGATCATGGGTTCGAATCGCACTGAACGCATCAAAGTCTGTGTGTTTATTCTGTTTGTGCTGTTCTGTGCGTAGGTAGCGACTTTGCGACGGGCTGATACCCCGTCCAAGGACTCCTACCGACTGTATGTAGGATCAAGAAACGGAAAAGGCGACCAAGGTCCAAACAAAGGATTGTAGAGCCATAGACCCTATATAGTTATCAGGTTCCTATTTTTGAATTTCTACATATATCTAAATAAGTGTAACGTTTCGCTTTATTTCCTAATGACCGCACCATGGGAGATATGCCATTCTTAATGACTTCGTTGATGACATCATCATAAAAGTCGATCCCCTCCTGATTTACACTGTCGATTAGGCCAGTTGGCATAATTCGAGGCCATGCAATCGAAAAGCGGAAGGTATCCAGCTGGAACAGAAACATAAAAATCTTTAAGATTTCTCTCCTTTGGGAAATAACAACGTGTAGTCCGCTTAAAGTCAACTGACGTTTCCGAGCGGTTTGCGGCTTCCATCTGCAGATTGAGGAATGGGCGAAACAAGAAGCCAGCATGAAGTAGGCAGCAAGTAGGGCCTTTCATGCTTGACTTACTCTTCAGCCCTGAAGTTCCTCCGAAACAGACTACACAGTGTTACTTCCAAGAACACAGAATTCTTCATAACCACTGCTGTGAGAACCTCATGTCTTATACGTATATATACCGTATTTACGCATGTATAGGCCGCAGCACAATTTTCAGACAAATTATAGAAAAAATAATTTTCTTGGAATATTATTTAGGAGTATTACCATTATTACTAATTATGAATATAATTTTTTTTAAATGAAGTGTGATTTCGAATATTTCGAATATAAGCCGCACCCCAGTTTTCCTCTTGAATTTTTGGCAAAAAAATGTGCGGCCTATACATGCGTAAATACGGTATCTAGATTTAGAGGATAATATCGGTTAAAATATCTCTTCTAAAAATTCAATAATGGCTAGGAGTATATCATTTTAATATTTCAATTTTTTAATATAAAAGTTACAGCTTACAACAATATCGTTTTTCTCTTAGATCTGTGTTGCTTTATACCACCAAAGCTTGTAACCAGCGCAGTCTCTTAACAGTTCCTCTAATTAAGCAACACGCATTGTTAACTTTAGCATGAGTTGCAGGGGAGTAACGAGCGTCCCGAGGGGAAATTTCCCCTCGGTAAATTTTATATATACAAAATCCGGCTGAATAAGGTGGCGAAAAAATAATATATGCTTCCGGGATACGAACCCGGTCGTCTGGAAAGTTATCCTCCTGTTTGAGGAGTGGGCGTTAGATTAACATCTCATTTACATGAAAGGAGAGCTTTAGGTTGGTGATAGGACTCGGAAATAGAGGCTGATTTTGGGCACGAGCCAGAAAACTACTTTGAATTTTGAAAAATGCTAACATCCGAGACGGCGCAGAATTTTGCATTGTAAACTTTCCAATGGAATCCTTAGAAGAAGTGGGTATAAAACGGGTTACACTCAGCCTCGTGAGGATAATTGAGGACCTATTTGAAGGAAATAGCGGCTACGGTCTAGAAACCCGAAATTAACGGCCGTAGGGATTCGTTGCGCTGACCACGCGACACCCTCTATCGGTAAAAGTTGGCACTAACTTCGCCGACAAGCGGCGGTCGGTCGGTATAGTTCGCTTGCGCACTACAGACCACGGAGTTTAGTTTATTATTTCTAGCCTCTACTATACCTTGTCTTACCCAGGCTACTTGATGTCTTACCCCTAAATCCTTGACCCTTTTAATATCTTCCTTGTATTTATGGTAAAAATCTGCTGCTACGTCTCCATTTGTACCATCAGCAATGGCTTCAGGGTAAGTATGGATGTATCTGTCCCATATGCTTTCACCTTTACCTGAAACAAAATATATATGTTTTTGTTTTTGGAAAAGTTTCCCACAAAGATACTATCGAACTCTGATACATGTTCACGGATTTTTAACAATTGTTGGTTTGTTCAACTCTTGAGTGTAATTATGACGATTCTATTTGTCTATGTAGATGTATATGTGTGTGCAAGACATATGCCATGTGCTCTGCTTTTATATGTCCTCAGAGTCTAGACTACAGAGCCTCAAGTGGCAAGCCGCTTATTTACGTGAAAAGGATTTGGAAGAAATCAGTCATCTGAGGTACTGTCCCGTCATTTGTCTAGAGAGACTGAGGAAAACAAGAAGCCTGTCAGGATAATCTAAGCTCCAGCCGAAATTCAGACCGAGTACCTCCATAATACTGACACGTGTATGAGTGACTATAGACGGGGGTTGGATTGGATTTTAGACTTATTGACCACTTTAATACACAACTCGTAATTACACTTAATTAAAGCGCCATTGATAATTTCCACAGCTTACAAATCACTCTAAGTCTTTCGCAGCCTGCAATATCGTGACTAGACTTTTCCTGGTAATGGCTTTTAACAGTGCCTATTCCTCTGCTCCCTGGCTCAAGTTCTCTCTGAATCGGGGCTCCCTTCAAGCTGAACTAATCTCAGAGTCAAAGTCAAAGTCACATTGCGACTGACTGTCAGTCAGTAAGTCTTGGCACCAGATATTTATTACTATTTGACAGTTACGGTCTTGTTTTTGTGAGGCGCCCTCTCTGACGAGAGGACGGGTCTGTCTTTTATATATGCTGCTATATATCGCGGTCGCTGCATAGTATCGGCTATACACGCTACAATGCAATTCTATGACATTATCCTAACAGAGACCTAATGTCTTCCTTTAGTGGCAATAGGGTGAGTAGATGAACTTGTATGATCGTTGATAAAACGTCATGTCATTAGAGGTAAGCTAACAGGAAACTTTTCAAAGTTACCTAGTGGAGTGTAAGATATAGAACCTCTAAATGCATAGACCTAGTGAATATTGGCAGATAGGGCTTGGGGGTGTGAACTTCATTAAAGTTATTCATAACAGGTTCCAAAGGCAAAGCTTTCATGAACGAAGTAAAGAATCTCCTTGTTACATAAAAGTTGAGGCTTCCTTTATCAACCATATGACTGAAAAAAACTTCAATAAAGACTCGTTGCTTACTTACTTAACGTACTGGTTCTGAATATGCAGTTTCATATAACCTCTTTATTGACCGATACAACACAACAGGATGCATGAAATGAAAATGCAGTTTCATATTTTGGACTTTAGCCAACAAATTTCAAAACAATACTTCTTACCTCCTTCATCCCAAGCCCCTTCATACTGATAGGCAGCCGACGATACACCGAGATGAAAGTCACTTGGTAGCGTGAAATTGTAGAAGTCATATTCTTCGGTTTCAATCTGTTGATCTTCATGATATCTGTCATTAAATTCTTTCTCCAGAGTTGTTCCTACTGATACCAGGAGCAATACTACCAATAGAACTAACTCCTTCATAGTTCTTGTCCAGAAAAATTTGTGTAATTCCCCTTCGAGTCTGTCAGAACACTCAGAAACGTCGCTACAAGAATGACACACACACACATATATATACTGCTATTGATATAGTGAGATTACGTCCTACTGTTTGTTTCGCACGCTGAAATTGTTATGCGTGACTCTGCTATTAAATACAGTGCACAAAACTGTTAATGGCTGTCAGTAACAGCACATGTAGAAGTGAAGTTATTAGTATAATCACATGTTCCTGCTGGAACAAATACTTTTTGAAAATGTATAATCCCTTAGAGCTGTGCATTGAACCAGGCTGCTTCACGTTATGTTGTGTTATCACCCCTATTCCTACCTGTTTTTTGCATTTGATAAGCTTGTCAAATAACAAAACGTTTCAGTCCTTGAGCGAAATGCTAAAACAGTTCCTTAATATAGACTACTCCGCTTATTTCTAAATAAACTTAGAGCTCACCGTGCATATTCACCGGGGGTTGATGAGTTACAGTTGCCGAGCATGTTCACAATTCAGAATACACACTGCTTGAATATTAAGCAGGATAGCTTATGCCCTTGGTAGAACTTCAGTCTGTTTCTCAGTGGCTGAAGTCAGACCTTTTAATATTGTCACGTGTTTGAGGGTGTGACTATTAGAGGGTGTATGAATTGGATATTGGTTTTATTGTGCTTATACACTCAACTCTTAATTACAAGTAATACAGAGCTGCCGCTAATCCTGGAACAGCTCACTGCTACTAACACTATTGTCCTCAATTGAACTTCTCCGTTCCCATCCTCATATCCTGGCAGGCTGGTGTCTCGAAACTCAAATAATATAAACCATCTTCTCTGACCTTTTTATAACCTCTCGGTACGGGCCACTAAGAAAACACGGCCTCTCTGTTGCTGTGGTACGGACAATATAGAAAACACTGCTCTTCTGCTGTTTCGCGTGTTCATTTCCGCAGGAAGTTGTTTTTCGGGTCGTTGCCTAACAATGAATGTCTACTTTGGCTCTTCCGGCTTTCAAGCGTCATGTCACAATATTACCAATCTTGAAAAAGCTGCTCTCCCTACCCGTCTTTTAAAATTAGTTAACCGTGGACATCCATTGAAAATCAACCGACATTTTGGACTAAAATATCACCTGAGCCTATTTAATGCCGGTTTCTTGCTAGCATTATTATTCGACCTTAAAAAGGGAGGTGGAATGTTTCTCCGAAATATCTGTTGATTATCAACGGATTGCGCGACATTATACACCAGAAGTTAGAATTCATGAGATTTCGTTCAACAGAACGTAACAAGTGTAGTTAGCAAAGAGTCGTTAAATAATAATCTGTGACATAGCCAGACATGTTTATTCATCCTGCTTATAATATAATGAAGCAATATTTATTAATCGTAAGTATGGACCTTCGGTTCTCAAACCATGGGTACAAACTCCGTGGCCTGTAGTCCGTAAGCGAACTATACCGACTGAGCGACCGCCGCTTTTCGGCGAAGCTAGTGCCAACTTTAACCGATAGAGGGTGTCGTGTGGTCAGTGCAACGGATCCCCACGGCGGTTAATCTCGGTTTCTAGACCGGAAACCATGGGTGCAGCAAAGGTTATGACATATCTTATTCAATGAAGGCATGCCCTGACATTAAGAGCGCACATTAGCCAGAAAGTATGAGGAGTACAGTATTTTTCCTGGCTGCTAGTTTTGCGTTCAGAATGTATACACAGTTTTTGCCATCTTTGTGAGAGGTGCTGTTCTCTTTAGATACTTCAGAGTGAAGTGAACGCAAATGTAGCAGATTTGAGGTCCTCAGGATATGAAGAATATGACTTTCTGGATTTAATATCATGTAGTTCGGAGAGGACCCAGCGCGTTTGGGAGGAAAAAATCGCCTCCATCTTCGAGGTCAAAGTCATGCAACAATCCGCTATCCAATCTACCCCACTGCTGAATCCACAGAAATGCACCTACAACATTCCTTTAGAAATCAAGCAACTCCTGAACAAAAAAAGAAAGGCAAGAGCGATTTGGCAACGAACCCACAACCCAAGAGATAAAACCATATATAACCAGCTAACCAACAAACTAAAAGCTAAATTGAAGGAAATGAGAGAAGCATCCTTTGCAGATTATATCCATAACCTTAATAGATACGACTACTCAATATGGAAGCCCATTAGAAACACAAGAAAACCAATAGAACCCTCGCCGCCAATACGAGACGCAACACTAAATGAAAGACCATGGGCAAGAAGTAACCAGGAAAAATCGGAACTCTTTGCACAACACTTTGCTCGTATATTCACCCCGCATAACGAAGAACAAGACCAAACTATAGAGCAAAACTTAACATCACCTACAACATCGCAACAAACTATAGCGAATGCCACCCCGAACGAAATTAAGGAGGTGATAAAATCCATGGGTCTAAAAAAAGCACCCGGACCAGACCAAATAACACCTAAAATGATGAGGGAACTTCCTAAAAAAGGCATTGTTCTATTAACTTACATCTTTAATGGCATAATAAGAATGTCCTACTGGCCCAAGCAAATTAAAATCTCACAAGTAATACCAATAGCTAAACCAGGAAAGGACCCAACAGTGGTTACTTCATATCGCCCAATCAGTCTTATATCAGTATTGTCCAAAGTTTTCGAAAAACTTCTACTAAGAAGAATAAACAAAGACTTAAGACCAGACGAATGGATTCCGCACCACCAATTTGGATTCCGACAGGGACACTCTACTGTGCAACAGATTCACCGTTTAACAAACATCATAAACAAAGCATACGAAGCGAGACAATATTGCACAGCAGTGTTCCTAGACGTCAGCCAGGCTTTCGATCGGGTGTGGCACAGTGGCCTACTATTCAAGGTCAAACAAACTCTCCCACCAAAGTACTTCAACCTCTTCAAATCTTACCTAAGGGACCGTCAGTTTCACATAAAAGTGGGTAATGAAAAGTCTGAACCACAACCAATAAAAGCAGGTGTACCACAGGGAAGCGTCCTTGGCCCAATGCTTTACACTCTATTCACATCTGACCTACCCACTTCCCCAGACACATCTACTGGAACATTTGCAGATGATATAGCCATTTTGACAACCAACGAAGACCCAGAAAGAGCAGCATTAAACCTCCAGCATCACCTCAGTGCACTACAAAATTGGTTCGAGAAGTGGCGCATCAGAATAAATGGAAATAAATCCTGTTACATAACCTTCACCCTACAAAAAGGTCTAACTCCTGATGTATACATCAACAATCAGCAAATACCACGAAAAACAGAAGTGAAATATCTCGGAATGACAATGGACAACAAACTTACGTGGAAGCAACACATAACCAAGAAGCGTCAACAAGTTGACTTAACCGTCAAAAAACTAAATTGGCTAATAGGCAAAAAATCAAAACTATCAATAGCTAACAAAATTCTGATTTACAAGACCATTATTATACCTATTTGGACGTATGGCCTGGAGCTATGGGGATGCTCCAGCAAATCAAATATAACAATAATCCAAAGAAGCCAGTCCAAGATCTTGAGAATGATAGCAAATGCACCATGGTACGTCTCCAATGCCACACTCCACACCGATCTCGGAATATCAACTGTTCAAGATGTCATCAAACGAAAAAGCACCAGACACCACACCAAAATCGAAACACATACAAATCCACTCATAATGGCGCTACGGGCGAGAGAAGTCAACAGACGACTAAAAAGAAACTGGCCAATTGACCTGATGTAAGGTACCGAGGATCCGTCGCTGGACGACTCCTCATCAAGACACCGAACCAAACAGACCATTAGCTTATAGAATGAAATTCTGATTGCTGATTAATAATAATAAAAAAAAATCTTCGAGGTTGGAAAGTAAGCCATGCAGGAATGCAGCTGAAGCAGGCGACTGAGCTTACTGGCTGTATTTCTGCTGGTTTGTATAAGATGCAGCTTCTTTCGCTTATGAAGTCTTCAGGTGGAAATTCAAACCAGTCTTATATATACCTTTCCATGGAAATTTACTGTGTGGCCAAAATATACAGACTGGCTAGGACCGGCAGCAATTTACCCTACCGAACAACCGACTGACAGGACGCGAAAATTTTATTAACATGTGTGTTCGAACGAGGTACATCCGACGGGGTTGGATGCGTGGGACTTCATTAACGGAAAGGATGGATAAATTCTCTTCGTCACTGCATTTAGACTGGGCCTGGCGCTCCCCTGCTTCAAATCGAATGAGCAATAAGGGCTGCTTGTCCGAGGATAAAGCGGTCGGCACCTAGTGATGACCATCACTCATATAATAACAAGGATAAGAGTGCTTGAAGTTACATTGCCCCGTGTGTCTTCATGTTGTGGTGCCTAAATAAATGTCTTTATCCATTGTAACAGAATTACTGGTGAAGTAGACCGTGTCAAGAATCGATCGTGTGATCCTAAGACGCTTTATAGCTAAGATAGTGACAACAGATGGTCAGTAACTTCGTACGATAGTTATTCTTGTGAGCTCACTGATTCTCACACCATTAAGCATGAGAAGTACTATCTTCTGGCTTGTGACGCCAGCTAGTCTGGTAGACACTTCTCCTGTGAACTTCTACCAGACCATATGGAGTCACATCCCAAGAGATAGTAATGTTATTTGTCGTTCTTCCTATGCAAAACAACACGAACTCATTTAAGTTGGTAAGTACTAAAATTGCAATATGCACATCATAAAAATAAGTATATTTCAGGTTTAAATAACTAAAGTTAATTAATCTTAACGACAGCAGTTAATGATGATTGGTTTTCGTGATGTTACAACGTCGTTATGGTGTCGATTGCAGAGCAATCTGGTGGCTGCGAGTTGTCGCTTGGGCTTGATGTTGGGCACTGTGGTATGGATAGTAACCGGTACTCTGGAGAGGAATGTGACCGGAGGAACACAGAGCATGCATGGGCGAAACGCGAAACAAGGAACACTTACGCGTAAGAAGTATTATTTTCGAGAATTCTGTGAAAAAAAAAAAGTAAATCTAATTTTATTGTTGAAAATCACTCATGAATGTAATAATATTTACTGCCATCTTGTCGCCGATGTACAATTAGGAACACAATAGAATTAACCACGAAAATTTTCTCTGGGAGAGCGGGTGGTTTAGAGCAAGGGTCTCCAAACTACGGCCCGCGGGCCACATGCTGCCCGCGATGTGATTTTATCCGTCCCGCGAAAGAATTGTGCAGAAATACGCCAATTGAACTAATTTTCCAGTGAGTACTGGCAAATGTGATTCCGAACTTATTGACCTAACATATTACACTGCAGTTCGATGGCTTAGCTGTGGAAAGGTTATTTCGCGCTTCTTTCAGCTAAGGAATGAAATGGATATATTTCTTACTGAGAAAAACTATCACGAACCACTTTTATCAGTTACCAAGTGGCTTTTGAAATTAGCAGCTTTGCTGATCTGGTGAACCATATGAACCATTTGAATTTAAAGTTGCAGGGTGAAAATAACTTAGTCTGTGATTTATTTGCACTTATCAAGGCATTCAGAGCAAAGTTGATACTTCTGGAAAGCCAAGTGAAAAATTGTAACTTTGTTCATATGCTATACTGTGCAGAGCTGTATAAAAAGGGTGAAGCTGAATTTCCTTCCTCGTTTGCAAATTTAGTCATTTTAGATTTGAAAGAACAATTTCGGAAGCGATTTGATGATTTGGATTCCAGTGCTCAGGAAATTAGATTGTTTCAAAATCCGTTTGACTGTGATGCTGCAGATGTACCAAGTCAAATTCAAATGGAAATTATTGAACTTCAGGAAAATTATCATATTAAAGAACAAGTACAAGGAAGGAAATATGATCAAATTTTATAAATTTCTGAACTCTGAGCAATTTACAAATTTAAATACATTTGCTTGTAAATTTATCTCCATTTTTGGGACGACGTATCTTTGTGAACAAACTTTCTCCCAGATGAAGTACATCAAGTCGAAATACAGGGCAAATTAATCAAATGAACATTTAAAGTCGCTATTTTGTGATTAGCGTTTCAAAATTTGAACCTCAATTTAATCAGATTTTAAGAATGCAAAAAGAGTTCCATCATTCACATTAATTGTTTTATTATAATTTGTGATGAAAATATAAGCATTTGCTGCTACTCTCTGTTGTCATTAATATACGATAATTTATTCTCACGTACTTTGTATTTAGTTTATGAAATTCTGTGCTTTCAATAAAACTCATATACCTAGAGTTATTAATTTCTCATTTTATCCGGCCCGTTGAAAGTTTGGAGATCCCTGGTTTAGAAGGAAAGATATGTGCACATTTCCACCGGTACGAATTGTGTCGCGATAATATTTGGTAGGTTTCCAATGCGTTCGACATTCTTCGTCAAAATTTTTCCTTATCCCATATGTGAAAAAAACAATTTGCTTTACCGAAGTTTAGTTTCCTTTTGAGATATGACAGAAAGTAATTGTCCTTCAAAACCTTTGTCACTCCTGATCTAGACAGAGATAAGATTATGAATATTTAATTTATTTTGTGACACACAGCTCGAAATATGTTTCATGTAAAATATTGTCACGTTTTTTAGTGATTATAGACGGGATTTAGTTTAACAATTGAATTTATTGAACTCATACAGATCCGTGACTACAAGTAATTATAACCGTTTCACTAATTCACACAATTTACAGTTCACTAGAGTACACTTAATTCTTCTCAGTCTGCTTTGTCTTCTTCACCAGTCGTTGTCTGGTAACGGCTTTCAGCTATGTACGTTCCCGTTAGTCTGTGTTCCTGAACTGTCACCATACGTCAGCTACCGGCTTCCTACAACAAGAAATCACAATGACTGCACCTCAGCAGTCCTTTCACTCATTCATTAACTCTTCAAATAATTTTTCACTAACTCACTGACTCCTCATTCGTTCTGCTTATAACGTCTTGTCCCGGACCGAGTAGAAAACATCACTTGTCTGTTACAGTGCGATTTTTGCCGTGGAATTGTTGCATTCGTGTCTGTTGGCGGAGCCGTTACATAGAAACGGCGGTTGTATGATAGCTTATTTCGAGGTCGTTACCTAGTAACGGGTCTACATGTCGCAATATATGAAGTAATATTAGCACATGCTAAAAATTTAGCAATCTAATTAGACTTAACATTTTGTTTTCTGTACTCTTGCTCTCAATTTGGAACATAGGACTGATTTCTCGGTTTCATGATCATTTTTACAGTCGGTAGGACTCTTTAGACAGGTGATTAGCTCGTCTCAACGCCTCTGCCTAAACACAGTACAACACAAACACAGAATAAACACATACACATACCAAACATCCATGAATTGTTTGGGATTCGAACTCACGATTCCGGCTTCCGAGCTAGCAAAGATGGTACATGCTTTAGACCACTCGGCTACCGTGACCGGCAGACTTATATTTTACGAAATATCCGAACATTTTTCATGTTTTGAGTGTTTCTGTGAGCATATTATTTGGGCTCATTATGACCAATTCAGGCCTCTCCTTTATTGTGGAAAGGGTTTAAAAATATGTAAATTTTGTTTCCCTTCTCAGATTTTCTTTCTAGAATATCTTTTCTGTTAATGAATATCTAAAAGTCATTGACACTGATTTTACGAAAACAAGCCAGAGCCAGTGAATGTAAACTTACTCGCATTTCTTCTCTTTAGTTTTCTGATTTACAGCTTAGAAGACTATTCTAGGAAATATTTTGTGGCAGGTTCACATTTATGTAAACAGTCTTAACTCCTTGATTGTGTGTTAAAGACAGTTAAGTGTAAATATTTTTCTTACCATTTTTACAACCTGTAGTCGAATTGGAGGACGTACCCAATGAAAGCCTTTTTTCGCGCATTCTTTTAAGAATACGGGTTCCATTCGTATTTTTATGGATAAGTAAGGTAATATAATTTTCGTTCTTTCTCTTATCTCTGTCGGCTTAAAAAAGACACATTTGTGGATGTATTTTTTATGTAAACTGTGGTGACTTCATAAAAAAATCTGTGGCTTGAGTCCGCAAGCGAACTATACCGACCGAGCGACCGCCGCTTGTCGACGAAGTTAGTGCCAACTTGAGGCCGCACCATAGCTCAAGAGGTTTCGATCCCGGGTCTGGTCAAGTGGGATTTTTTTGGTGCACCAAGTGGCGCTGTGGCGGGTTTACTCCGAGTACTTCGGTTTCCCCTGCCAATATTCATTCCGCCAAATTCTCCATCATCATAATCACCCGGGACAGGCTACAATAGGCCAATCAGTGGCCGCCGTGACGAGTGGACCCAGTAGAACTCCACCCCCCACTAAGTGAATTAAAAAAAAATAGTGCCAACCTTTGCGGATAGATGGTGTCACGTTGTCAGCGCAACGAAACCCCACTGCCGTTAATTTCGGTTTTCTATACCGGAGCTGCTATTTCCTTGAAGTATCTCCTCAGTTATCCTCACGAGGCTGAGTGGGCCCGGTTCCAGACTCACTACATCTCAGAAAATCTGGTAGCGCCGAAAATCGAACACGGACCTCTGGATCTGTAGCCAGGAACTGTGAACACTAGACCACAGAGGCGGTCTTTTCTAGTGGGTAATCTTGAATTCATTCTAGCTGATATTCTAAAATCATTAATTTGTTTATTTCTTTCTAGATGACCCTGGTGAAAATAAAATTCTTAACTTTTCCACGTTCTCTCAAATGTCTGATTTCATGATGAAGAATGGAAGAGAATACATGAAAGAAAATAACCTGCAGTCAGCAGATGTATTTTATTTTACTAGTTTTTGTCTTAAATTTAGGGCTTCATTGATAGGATCCTGAAGAAAATTTCGTAATGTGGAGCTTCAAAACCTGTTCTTTTCTCCAAACATAATTAGAAGAATTAGGTCAAAGAGAATGAGATTTGGCTGGAAATATAGCACTCATGGGAGCGAAAGGAAATGCACACAGGTTTTTTGTGAGAAAGAAGTAATGAAAAATACAAATAAGAAGGCCTTGAAATAGGTTGGAAGATAATATTAATATGGATCTTAAAGAAATATGATTGTGTGTAATGGATTGGACTCATCTGGTTAAGGATATGGACCAGTAGTGGACCCTTGTGAACACAGTGTTCCAGTGAACCTTCGTTTTCCATGAAACGTTTGTAAATCCTTGAGTATTTTCGCGACTGCTCTCGTCTCAGGAAGGAATGATCTCCACGGAGTTGTGCATTGATGTCTCCACATACACGCACAGGCCTTCCGTTTGCCCAAACCCTCGGTAAAAATTTGATGCACAGTACTTTTTGGTATTCCCAAAAGCTCCTCGATGAGTCTTGCAGAAACACATCTGTCTGATGCAAGGATTTCGGTCACTTTTTTCACATTTTCTTCAGTGCGACTTGTTCTCAGCTTTGATGCACGGGGAGCGTCTTCAGTGTCCTCCCTGCCGTCACGAAATACAGCATGCGATCGAAATATGTTCGAGCGACTCAAACAATCACTACCGTACACACTTTTCATTCATCATTTCGTACGCTTCTCCGGCTTTTTTTGTCTAACTTCAAACAAAATTTTATGTTTGCTCTATGTTCAACCCCCATTTTCTGACGAGCGTCAGAACAGTACTGTTACATTCAAGGTCAGCGGCCTCCGTAGTCTAGAGGTAACGTTCCCACCTCATGACTCGTAGTACGCGGGTTCAAATACCCGGCGGAGGTCGTCGAATTTTTAAGGGCGGAAAAATTCAGAGAACAAGTCCTCCGGGAGGGACTTTAAGCCGTGGGTCCCGTGTCGTAGCTTTACGGCACGTAAAAGAACCTCATATCTCCTAAGGAGGTCACTGAGCCAAATTACTGACGTTTCCCGCCCAACAGCAGTCTCTAATACCTCTGGTAGATGGGGGAAGCATTATAGATACCTCTCAGTTAGTAGAGCCGGTCTCGCTGGCTGGGCGGGACTGATGGTAAGCACCAGTACCGGTAGGATATAGCGACTGGTAGAATATCATAGAGGGAAGCACAATGGACCAATACAGGTCTCAGTGCATGGGAAAACCCGCCCTCTCCAATAACTAACTAACTAACTACATTCAAAGTCAGAACACATGATGCAGCGATGCTTGCGTTTTTCATTACAGACAGCTGAAACTTCAAGAATCTTAACGCCTCAACTCGCCAACAGATGGCATTGCAAGACAAACTTAAAAAAAAATGTTCTAACGGATCATAGCCACACCGTGTAGACCAACGACCTTCAGCGCGTGTTCTAAGCTTAAACCGTAACATTATCTGGAAGATACGCATCATGAGAGGGCGAGGCTCTAATTAGACATATCGCAGTACAGAAACCGAGATAGTTCAGTAGGTACTGACTATACTGCGTGCTAGAAGACCACGAAATAGTGTTCTATTTCAGGGCCAGGAGAAGTAGCTCTCCTCCACAGTATCAAGGCCGGCTCTGAGGTCCACCCAGCTTCCTGTCCAATTGGTAAAGAGGCAGAGGCTTGGAACTGACCACTCACTTTTGATGTAGCTTCGATGTTAAGAGAGCTCGAGTTATTCAGCCACTCTCCATACGTCTTCATGGCATTGTGCTTTAATTACAGGGATAGCTTTGCCTTTACATTTATTCTTGCCTTTTCCTTCATCTCAACCCTTACTTTTGGGGGCAAGCAGTAGCGTAGTTGCTTGAGGCACTATGCTACAAACCGGAAAGTTGAGGTTTCGATTCACGACGAGGTCACTGGATTTCTCAATTGACCTAATCATTCCAGCCGCGCTATGGCCCTGGTGTCGACTCAACCTCTAATAGAAATTGATACCAGAAATCTTCCTAGGGGTAAAGAGTGGCCGACGCGTAAGGCTAACAACCTCACCACCATTTGTGAGCCGATTGTTTAGAAAATGTGGGGTCCTCGAATTCCCACAACTCTATTGGCCTTCACGGCCTGTTGCAGGGGTAGGTTTATCTTTCTTACTTTTACCTCTACGTTTGTCTTTACCTTTAGCTCTACCATGTTGCAGAAGAGTGGCGAGTTGTATGGATTATTCATAAACTATCGCTCAGAAGCAACAAATTGGATTCTCGAAGAACAGTGGTTGTTAGACGCTGTATTAAGATAAAAAGCTGTAACGTAGTTTATTGATTATGACGTTCCCAGAATGACGCTAGTTGCATTTCGTAGGAAACGAACTTCTGAACTTGCAAGTCTTACATCCACTGTTCTTATCTTCACTCAGAACAGATCTTAGTGAGTCTTGTGTTCTACGTAAATTCTATACAGCTAACAATATTGTGAGGGAGTGCTGTTATTAATTAGTTATAATACCAGTCGTACGGGAAACCTTATATTGCAGGAGCTACCATTTAAAATGTTTGCCTCAAATTCATAAAAGTTAATCTACGATATCTCAGTATTAGTTGAAGGATAATGAGTAGGAAGTGATATAGCAGCAGTGTCAGATTTGAAGTCCAAAAACAGGTAATGGTTTATCAACAAGGTGTCACATCTAAAGAGACAGGAATTTTCAAATAATTTGTGTTCCGCTGTAATTGGAAAGTGGCTATGCTGATGTGGGAATTTTTTATGTTTATTTTTTATTTTAGTACGTTAATTTATTCTTTTGCCTCTTGCTTATTATTTCCTGTTCTTTTTTAAAGGAGAGGAGGAAAGCTAGGGATTCTTCTATCCCCACACACGAGTCTCAGTTTGAGAATTCCTGCCCCTTATAAGAGTTCATGTAAAGCTGCTGTAGAAATGAATTACAGAACTGCTTGTATGTACCAGCATTCTCTTGCAAGAAAGAAAATGTTGCAGCCCAGTAGTAAAGTAAATGGAACGAAGGCAAGAATTAAAAATAATATAATTGAACTGATCCCATTTATGCGTAATAATAAATATATTGAACTTTAAAGTCATCAGAAGTAAGCTCCATAAAAATGACACATCGGCAAAACGGTCTCTCTTACAGGTCGAAGCCATCATGGAACTGCTGGAGTTTCTTTGAGACCCACAGATTTTCAGGTGGATGATAAGTTCTTCCAAGAGAAATGCGGCTTGTCTATGAGAAGCTGTCTTTCTCCCATCGTTAGCAACATCTTCATGGAGCATTCTGAGAAAATGGCTCTTGACTCGGCACAACACAAACCATCGCTGTGGCCCCGGTACTTGGATGACGAACTCGTGCTTGTGGTCTGGCCTCAGGACCCATAGCGGTTGCAGACTTAGTTTAAGACCGTCCATGCAGTTCACTATGGAAATAGAGTCAGATATTGCGATTGTCTTTCTGGATGTTCTGCTCATCAGGAAAGAGACGACACTGGCCACCAAAGTCCACAGGAAACCACCCACACTGGCCGATACCTCAACTTCAACTGTAACCATCCATCCCATGGGAAAAGAGGTTTGATTCAGAGTCTGCACAATATAGCTTCCAGTGTATGCCAAGAACGACAAGACCTGGTTAATGAAATCAGCAGCCGGAGAAGTGATCTGCAGCTGAACGGGTATTCCCAAGGTTTCATTGACTCGGCCAATAATTCCAAGGGTAGCAGTCTTCTGCATAACGAGCAGCAGCCTCTGGGCTCTGTGTATATCCCATATGCGAAGGATGTTTCAGAGAAGTTCAAACGAATAGAGAATCGATACAACATCATGACNCAAGACCTGGTTAATGAAATCACAGCCGGAGAAGTGATCTGCAGCTGAACGGGTATTCCCAAGGTTTCATTGACTCGGCCAATAATTCCAAGGGTAGCAGTCTTCTGCATAACGAGCAGCAGCCTCTGGGCTCTGTGTATATCCCATATGCGAAGGATGTTTCAGAGAAGTTCAAACGAATAGAGAATCGATACAACATCATGACGATCTTCAAAACTAAACATGTACCTAGGAATATACTCATGAGAACCAGGCCGGACAGAGTTCCGCAACAGGCGTGACATTACGTGTATGGCATTCCCTGTGGATGTAGCAGAAGTTACACTGGCGAAACAGGCAGTCCTGCAGTCGTGCGTCTCCGTGAACAAAGCCACCGTCTCAAGGAGGATCTTCCATAAAAATCGAAATTGACCCTACATGCTCATGAAGAGGTCATAGGATTTGCTGGGATGAAGCTAGGATTTTGGAAAATGAATGTTACAGCAGATGTCAGAAATACAAGGAATCTGCCCATATGGCATGCTCAATCAATATGATCACTCAACCCAGTTTGGACATTACTCCTATGTGGATCCCAGATTTCAGCAATGAGGTTAGCAACTCACAGAGGATATCAGTATGACGTAACAGGTTTCTTTAATGTCTTATTCCCCGGTGATCAGTCTTTACTCCATATATGGCGCTAGCGACAGGCACAAAATAGTTTCAAAGATTCTCCGTTTTATCATTTGAATTGGTTTCCATGGACTTTGTTTGTTGGCTAGGTTTGTTGCATAAAATTTCACCTCCATTTCTTTCTTAGTTTGAGGTCTGTGCATGTTTTATCACAATTGTTATTGCATATTTTCCTGTTATTTGCCTTCGACAATGCTTGGTTTCAGTTATATACATAGCTGCATTTAGGCTGACGTTTTGCTGTCCAGTCATCGAGGTTAGCTTTTTCTAAGGAAACCAACACAGTATGTGTCTCCCTCCTCATCTGAGGAAGGAAACAGATCCAGTTATCGAAACGTTGCGTTCTGTATTTTTAAAGTACCAGACGATACGCCAAGTCCAAAACCCCAGTAATTCTGAGTGTTATGTACCCTCGGCAGCACCATTTATACTCTACATAAGTCTATATTCTTTATTCTTATCAGTATCATGACCAATACTACATGACAAACAGAAGAATTATGCAGTAGAAGAGAAGACAGTGGAGTTTCTGGTACAGTTATATACATTCGCTATGTTAGGCGTCGAGAAATATCTCTTGACGTATTACAGCCCTTCTAGTTTATCCAACTTATTGGTGACGATGGCGTAAAACGACGGTATCTCCCTTGTTTTGGTAATGTTTGCCATGAAGTAAGCCGACTGTTTCGGTGTGCGTTTTCTCTCAGGATCTTTGAAATCCACTTGGTACAAACCGAAGGTCGATCTGAAGAAAGAGAGTAATTCGTCAAATGTTCAGTTGATTAATAAATTTTCAAAAATTTGATTTGTTTCATCCTGGTCCGTCACACTAACAATATTATAAAGGGTTAATTCATTCGGTCTAGTGTGACTGATGGACTTTTTTATTTTTTTTAATATTTTATCCTTAACAATGTTTTGGTGTTAGAGACCATCTTCAGAAGGATATCAATACAATTAGAAACCACTGTTACAACATGTTTTGTGAATGTAGTGATTTCAAATTGTATTGAAGATGGTCTATAAGACCAAAACATGTTAAGGATAAAATATTAAGAAGGAGAAAAAACTGCATCAGTCACACTGGACGGAATAATCAACATTTTATAATAAATTCTCAAAATGTTATTAAATTGGCTCCGTAAAACCTTATTGATAAATAGGCAGCAATAATACATCTCGTGGACGAGTGGAAAGAAAAGCACAGACATGCAAGGCTTTGTAAAGATTTTGAAGGTATAAAATCTGCAATGATTGGCAGCTACGGGATACGAAAATGGCAGTGCGTGAAAACTTGAAAGTAACAGAAGAAGATAAGATAAATAATCACCCAACCATGCATCAACTAAAACTCAAAGTTTGCTTCTTAGTGAAGGAAGCAATGTTACAATATTGTAGACCTGCTAAAAGTTGAGCAAACGTCTGTGTATTCACAGCCCGTCAATAATGCAACAATTGTTTATTCACCATTTAACGCTTAACACAACATGTTTCGGCCACAGATGACATTCTTCAGGTGTTTTAATTCATCCAACTGTTACACTATTCTCAAGTACGCTAAATCGCGCGTTGCAGTCCACTTAAAATAACATAAATAATTCCTTAAAATCCATTAAATTTTCTATTAAAATTCTTCATAAAATCCTATTCCACCTCATAAGGGGTGTCATCCACTTGTTTAGAGTTACGTGTTGCATTATTGACGGACTGTGAGTACATAGACGTTTGGTTAAAGACTTGCAACAGGATGCTGAAATACAGAATTACTGAAGTTGTACATATTTGCTCCTGCTTAAGAATTCGAATATGATGATGTTTCTTTATGTTTACCTGACCCATGACACTGGTTCATTAAATAATATTTAATAAATTCCATTAAGAGCGGCTCTTTATGGAAAATCTAGCAGTTGCTCAACGTGTTAAAAGACCCACCTTGTACGGGACAGGGATGTTACTCTCTGTACTTACGAGAATTCGAGACAGTTGTCTATCCTAGAACAATTGAATCCACTCCACAATCCTAACTCGCATTTCTTAAAGATCTACTTTAATATTCTTCTGCCATCTACGTCTAGATCTCAGAAGTTTTCCCCGCCGTTCAGATTGTTCTACTTTGTAAACATTTATCACCTCCGCCATGCATTTCCCATGTACCATCAGCATCACCCTCGTTTACTTGCTCACTCGGAATTTGGTGAATTGTACACGCTATCCCGTATTGAGCAGGGCTAAGTCCCTTGTACTACGGCCACTTCTGGCCTTTTGTACCAGCCCCAGATGATAGGTGAGGGTGATTGTGGAGCTATTGGTGGAATGAAAATTGGCAGGGGAAACCGAAGTTCTCGGAGGAAACCCGCCCCTGCGCCACTTTGTCCACCACAAATCCCACATGACCAGACCTGGGATCGAACCCGGGCCGCTGCGGTGGGAAGCCAGCCACTAACCGCTTGAGTTATGGCGCGGCCCTACCCTCTAGTTAGATCCGAAAGTTCTCCTCAGCAACCTCCTTCCAAATCTCTTTATATGTTCTTTTAAGTTTGAAAGGCCAAGTTTCATATTCATACAAAAAATATGTAAAATTGTAATTTTTTACTTATTTTAATTTTACGTTTAAGCAGTGTATAAATTCTGTCTACACTTTAATCGAATGCACAGACACGTTTTCATGCCTTAGAGACTAGTAGGTTATGAACTTCAACTTGTATGCACTTTCTAAAACGGTTAGTTTCCAACTAATCTCTGATTATTAACTTCTATCTCGTATTTTTTATTCTTTAATAAATACATTAACGAATCTTAACATAAATTGTACTTCTCGTCTTCTTAGGAATGCCAGTTTACTTGTTATAAGGGACCATGCTGTGCTGCCCATATTAGACAGTAATGCCTACACTTTTATAGCAAAATAAGCAGTATACACGGTTGCTCTAACTTTTTTAAAACATAATCTTTACCCATCGTATTTTTGAATGTGTCAAAATAAATATCTTACTCGAACTAAGGGGAAGATAAGTCACATAAAGTGGAACATGTCTTTCAAAGGAAAAGTTTAATTTCCTTGCAGATCTTCATTCTCCAAACTACGACACTACGACATTAATTGGACTGGGAAACCCCTCTCTCCTTCTTATGTTAGAGTGGCATAGCACAACTAACTGTGTCTGTATAACTCACGTGTAACCGCTCATCCATTCGAAGGAATCAATGAGACTCCATACAATGTAGCCAATCACTTTGCATTTGTCGATGTATATCGCCTTCAGCATGTCCGTCATATATGTCTGGGAAAAAAAAAATATTTCAGGTGTATTTTGTAGTATTTTCCTTTGGAGTCACTTATCACATAATTTAATCCTTGTAAGAAATAACATGTTCATGTAGGTGGGTGGACAATATTAAAATGGATCTTAGAGATATAGGATGGGATGGTATGGATTGGATTGATCTGACTCAGGATAGGGACCAGTTGAGGGCTCTTGTGAACACGGTAATGAACCTTCGGGTCCCATAAACTACTTGGAAATTCTTGAGTAGCTGCAGAATTGGCGGCTCCTCGATAAGACCTCAGCTCCATGAGTAAGAGTAAAAGTAATGTAAAATAAAGTAAAGGTATCTCTGTACCAGGCCATGAAGGCCCATAGGGTTGTGAGACGTTGAGGGTCCCACATTTTCTAGACAATCGGCTCACAGATGGCGGTAAGGTTGTCAGCCTTACGCACCGGCCTTGCTTTACTCCCCAGGAAAATTATTTCATTAATTCCAGATACTCATTTCTGTTATAGGCTGAGTGAACCCCAGGGCCATAGTGCGGCTGGAAGGATTAGGTCAATTGAAAAAAATCCAGTGACTTGAACCCGCGACCTTCCGGCTTGTAGCATAGTGCCTTATCCACTACGCTACCGCGCGCCCCTCCATGAGTAAGAGTAAGTAATTTAAACAAATTTAATTTACAAATTAAGTACACAAACAATAAATAGACTCATGAGTCAGAGATATTCAAATAGCATACCTATTATGGGTTATGCCCTCATATATGGTTTTATGGCCGATCACAGTGGCCGCGCGGTGTAAGGCTTAAGGTGTCTTCGCTCGCTTAAACCCTGGGTACGTGGGTTCAAAACCCACTCCAGGCATGGATGGCTGTGTGCGTTTGTTCTGCGTTTGTGTTGTTCTTTTTGTATGTAGCGGGCTTGCGAAGGTCTGACCCCCCCTCCAAACAGTTCTACCGTCTGTGTATAAGATCAAGAAACTGAAAAAGCGGCCAAGGTCCAACAAAGGGCTGTAGAGCCATAGATAAAAAAGTAAGTAAGTAAAGCTATCCCTGCAACAGGCCGTGAAGGCCCATAGGGTTGTGAGACGTTGAGAGTCCCACATGTTCTAGACAGTCGGCTCAGAGATGGCGGTAAGGTTGTCAGCTTTACGCGCCGGCCGCGCTTTACTCCCCAGGAAAATTATTTAAATAATTCCTGATACTCATTTCAGTTGGAGGCTGAGTCTACCCCAGGGCCATAGTGCTGCTGGAAGGATTAGGTAAATTGAAAAGATCCAATGACCTCATCGGGACTTGAAGCCGCGACCTTCCGGCTTGTAACATAGTGCGTCAACCAACTACGCTACCTCGTGCTCCAGAGCCATAGATAGATATGGTTTTATTATATCATCTTAATATATGGTTTTATATCACCTACATATATGATTTTAGATCATATTCATACTTAGTTTTAAACCATCTCGCCCAGTGTCCTCTGTCTAGAGCGAAAGTAGAATTCAGCATTTCTGACGGACTTACCGAGTAACCTAGATGTTCATTTTATACCTTCCTTTTCCTCTTTAACATTCAGCGACAGAATAATAAGGAAGATGATGAAGACAGATAGAAAGGGTTGAACAGCTCATCAAGGAGCACGAACCACGGTGGAGGGGGTGAAGGGAATTGATATTTATAATAGGCACAATGTTTTGACTTGGCCAGATATAAAGGAAACAGCAAGCATAGTTCAAAATTGGCATCGACCGATCTCGAACATAAGACCTTCTCAACGTAAGAACCTAGCCCTAATATACGTTACTACGGCTCTGCGTAAACTTATTCTAAACTTTGTAAAAATCGGTGTATCTCAGTATAACTATCCCTGTAACAGGCCATAGAGGCCTATAGATTTGGGAGACGTTGAGGCTCCCACATCTAGACAGTTGGCTCACAGATAGCGGTGAGGTGGTCAGCCTTACGCGCCGGGCGCCCTTTACACCCCAGGAAGATTCCTGATATTCATTTCTGTTAGAGGCTGAGTTGACCCCAGTGCCATAGTGCGGCTGGAAGGATTAAGTCAATTGAAAAAATCCACCTCATCTGAACTCGAACCCGCGACCTTCCGGCTTGTAGCATATTGCCTCAACCAACTACACTACCGCGTGCCTCCACCTGAATTTAGAAGCTTAGCTAATTCCGTTCTAAAGTCTTTGTAAAACATAAAGTCCATGTTTTAATTAGTTACCCACTACGTCATGAAGGCGTGTGGGGGAGTTGATGTGTATCTCCACTATTCTTGACTTCGGCTCTAGATGTAGGTGTGTGGCCAGATTCACACCCAGGCCGCTGGACACAGCCACCTGATACTTAAGCCTCGTATCAAATAAGTATCAGGTTTGGTGGGCCCCAGAACCCGTCTGGACGCTGTGGAGTAAAGAAAAATACTGCCCGGCCGGGAATCAAATACCGGCCGTCCAGCTAATAGCCCTTCGCTATACGGATTAAATTGTGCCCAGTTCTTTACGTTGCTTCCTGCCACGTCTGTCCCAATATACTCTAAAATCTCCTCCAAAATCTCTGATATGTTACAAATTCATTCACTCTTTCCTTCGTGTTATCTTCTTGGTACATTATCTAACCAGTAGGTCTGTATTCAGTTTGTATCTTCGAAATTAAGTGACGTGGCAGTGATAAATACTTGTAATTATATTATCTTCGTTACTAGACCTTGAAAATGTTTGTGTGCTAATTAATGTTTAGTTCCGAAAGTACAAAGAAATTCCACGAATGGAGAGCCGACAATTATACGTACATAATTCCAAATGAACTGAATACTTACAGCAAGGTACCCAACTCTTAATGTATCATTTAACTGTCCTCCATCAGCGAATCCGTTTTCCGTTATAAGAATTTCCCATTCTTCTCCATACTCCTTCCTGATCCATGCAATGATGTCTCTCAGTCCTTTTGGTGTTATCTAGAATAAAGTGAAATACATTGTTGTGTGAAACTTATGTAACATACACTGAATTGCCACGAATACTTACTTGCCGCTAATTACCTGTTGTGTTCAGTTTGTGGGGAGGAAGGTTCTTCCCCGGTTTCGCTCTTCCCCGAAGTTCCAATGACCGCTTAGTTCTATTTTTTCGCATATATTTTTAAGTCACCATTTTCATTGAGCAGTAGGTACCGTAGAAAGTATCTCATTATTTATGATTTTCATTTTCTGAAATGTTGGCCCTGAAAGAGATGCTTTATGTCTAAGTATTCCGTTTTACAGACGCAGCTTCGATGCAGTAAGTCTCAACAGTGACAGCGTCCCTGTATAGCCAAGTCGGAATAAAAAATAAAGGTAATTCAAAAGAATCAAATTCCCCAGGTTTCTGGATCACCTACCCCCAAATGTTGTTGTTCAGTTGATTTTCAGAGATCATAATTTTTCTTAGCCAGTTATTTATCTGATCAGTATGATATTTTTTTTTTGGGGGGGGGGAATTTATCACGTAAAGAAACATTTAAATTTTAATCTTTGCTGAGCACATCGCTCAGGAGATAACAATTTATTATAAAGTAGTCTGGTAACTCACTGCAATAAACAGACCTTTACCTCTAGCGTTTTTGTTTTATTCTCAGTATAGGAAATAAGAAAAGTTTATAACGTATTATTCTTCAAACCTTCTAATTTCTCTCTTTATTTAGGGAGTAAAGGCTTGCACATAATTATTTGAAGTCAGATAATTCTCCCTCTTAATAAAAATCTAGAAACTAAATTCCGTGCTCTGTAGCCGCAAGCGAACTATACCGACCGAGCGACTGCCGCTTGTTGGCGAAGTTAGTGCCAACTTTAGCGGATAGGTGTCATATGGTCAGCGTAACGGATCCGCACGGCCGTTAATCTCGGGTTTTCTAGACCGGCTTAATAAAAATCAAGTACAACTAATGTATCTAACAGCCGAACATGTTGTAATATACTATGGTCTGTTCTGAATTTGAGATTCTAAGAGCGTAACTGTGACAAGTATTATCTTCTTTAACATGATGCCGTATAGTCCGGCAAAAGTTCACCTACATTTCGGAGGAATGTACTGAGTCCCAACGAAGGGAAAAATAAAAAAAAAACCAATAATTCTGAATGTTATGCACCATCTGCAGAACCCTTTAGGATCGACATTGTTTCTAATGTCTGTTAGAATATTTTATAGACTATTGTATTGTGGAGGACCGTCTCTGTGGTCAGATTTCCTGGCTACAGATTCGATTGTCGGCGCTACCATTTTTCTGAAAAGTAGTGGGTCTGGAACAGGTTCAACTCAGCCTCATGAGAATAATTGAGGTTATATTTCAAGAAAATAAGGGCTACGGTCTAGGAAACCGAGACTAACGGCCGTGGGGATCCGCTGCTCTGACCACGTGACCCCCTCTATCGGCAAAAGTTGGCACTAACTTGGCCGACAAGTGGCGTTCGATCGGTCGGTATAGTTCGCTTGCGGACTACAGACCACAGAATTTAACAGTTCAAGATGTCTCTCGTAAAAGTAAGGGATCTGACAACCCACTAGGGCTGCACTCAGAGCACTTACCGTTTCCCACTTCGAAGTTCTGGATGAAGGCCACTTCTTGTTTCCAGTCATCACTACGCCACTGTCCCTATCGAATGAAGGATCAGGTCCCTGTTCCCCCTTAGCAACATGTTTCGAACCGTATTGGTTCAAGGCGAAATAATCAGCAGTTCCTGCAACACGTTGCAAATCGTGTTACCCACAGGAAGTGCAGCACCGGACGATAGAACAAATCTTAACAAGAGTATTTATCACCCTCTCTCTCCCAATGTAGCCTGAGGTCGCAGCTACACGTATTTTCTCTCTACTAACCAGTCTCTCAATCTTCCTGTCTGTTAGGGGAACAGGATATCGCTACTTAAATAGATACCGTATTTACGCATGTATGGGCCGCACATTTTTTGCCAAAAATTCAAGAGGAAAACTGGGGTGCGGCTTATATTCGAAATATTCGAAATCACACTTCATTTTAAAAATATTATATTCATAATTAGTAATACAGGGTGTTCTACTCCTGANAAATTTCGTCTATCCTAAAAAAAATTAAAATATTCTTGAACAACTTGAACTTAAGTCTGTAAGCAAATTTTTGGATTGCTCCATCCCCTTCCCTTCCGAAATAATAAAGAGTATTGGCGGGAGGCATTTAACACTTCTGTTGTGCAGGCAAATAATTCTCTGCTAGGAGTGGTTCAGTCTTAAGAAACTAAAAGAAAGCCCATGCGGTTGTGAGACGTTCAGGGTCCCACATTATCTAGACAGTCGGCTCAAAGATGGCGGTAAGGTTATGAGCCTTACGCGCCGGCCGCCCTTTAGTCCCCGGGCAAAATATTTAATTAATTCATGGTACTCACTTCTGTTAGAGGCTGAGTTAACCCCATGGCCATAGTGCGGCTGGAAAGATTAGGTCAATTGAAAAAAATCCAATGAACTCATCGGGACTTGAACCCACGACTTTCCGGCTTTTAGCATATCCCCTCAACCAACTACGCTACGGCGTAATGTCTGGCTTAAATGGGTTCTCAGCTTTGGAAAACTTAAACGACGGTAACAAACACGTAGCTTTAAACAAGTGGACGACGCCCCTTATGAGGTTGAATAGGATTTTACGAAAAATTTTAATAGAAAAGATTTTAATGGATTTTAAATAATTATTTATGTTATTTTAAATGGACTGCAACGCACGATTTTAGCGCGCATGAAAGCAGTGTATCAGTTTGGACGCATTGAAACACCTGAAGATGGCCATCTATGACCGAAATATGTTGTGTTAAATGTTAAATGGCGAATATTTTAATGATTGTTGCATTATTGACGGACTGTGATACATAGACGTTTAGATCAACTACTGATCAGATCTTTTGCATTCGTCAGATACTGTAGAAAAAATGGGAATAGAGTGAGGCAGTTCATCAAGGAAGCCTATGATTCACTTAGGAGGCAAGTACGTTATTTTACAATATTCTCACACATTTTGGATTAACCATGAAGCTAGTTAGGCTGATTGAAATGTGTTTAAATGTTGCTTATAGTAAAGTCTGTATAGATAAATATTTATGTGATACATTCCTTATTCAAAATGTTCTAAAACAAGGAGATGCCTTATTGCCACTGCTTTTCAACTTTGCTTTAGAATTTGCCATTAGGAAGACCCAGGAAAACCACATGGGACTGAAATTAAATGGGACACATCAGCTGCTGGTCTATGCTGATGATGTGAGTCTACTGGGAGATAACATAGATACGATAAAGAAAATCACAGAAAATTTAATAAAGGCTAGTAATGAGGCTGACCTGAAAGCAAACGCAAAGAAATCTAAGTACACGTATATGTTACCAGAATGTAGGAAAAAATTACAACATGACGATAGCTAATAGAATCCTTAAAAATGTGGCACAATTAAAATATTTGGGAACGACAGTAACAAAACAAAACCCAGAACCTTTTGTCTTCTTGTCTGCTGTCCAAAAACAAAAATTAGGATATACAAAACTATATTTTTTGTTGTTGTTCTGTATTGGCGTGAAACTTGGTATCTGACGTTAAAAAAGGAAATTCAGAAGGGAGCATAGACTGAGGGTGATCGAGGGGAACGTTCGGGCCGAAGACAGATAAAGTGACGGGATGTCGGAGAAATTTGCATAATGAGGTGCTTCATTACTTATACTCTTCACCAGATACAGTAACAAAGATCAAGTCAATGAGGGTGAGATAGTAGGGCATATAGCACGCATGGCGGATTTGGGCCGGAAAGCCAAAAACAAAGAGACCAGTAGGAAAACCTGTATATAAGTGTTAGTTAGTTAATTAGTTAGTTAGTTAGTTAATTAGTTAGTTAGTTAGTTATTGGAGAGGATGGGTTTCCCCATGCACTGAGACCTGTATTGTTCCATTATGCTTCCCTCTATGATTTCTACCAGTCTTTATATCCTGCCGGTACTGGTGCCTACCATCAGTCCCGCCCAGCCAGCGAGACCGGCTCTACTAGCTGAGAGGTATCTATAATGCTTCCCCCCATCTACCAGAGGTATTAGAGACTGCTGTTGGGCTGGAAACGTCAGTTAATTTGGCTCAGTGACCTCCTTTGGAGATATGAGGTTCTTTTACGGGCCGTAAAGCTACGACACGGGACCCACGGCTTAAAGTCCCTCCCGGAGGACTTGTTCCCTGAATTTTTCCGCCCTTAAAAATTCGACGACCTCCGCCGGGTATTTGAACCCGCGTACTACGAGTCATGAGGTGGGAACGTTACCTCTAGACTACGGAGGCCGCTTATATAAGTGTTAGTATAATATTAAAATGGACTTAGAGATATGAGATGGATCGGTGTGGAATGATCTAGCTCAAGAAAGGGATAAGTGGAAGGCCCTTCGGAGCACGGCAATGAACTTTCAGATTCCATAAAATGTTGGAAAACTCTTGAGTAGCTAAGCTACTAGCGGCTTCTCAAAAAGAACTCGGCTACATGGAGTCAGTTTGATGTATGATGAACCCGACCTAATGAAACTGGCGGGGACAAGTGTCTAGAACAAGCGAAACAAATCCCTGTAAGGAAGTAACATTAACCAAGATAGAAGGCACTCCTACAAGGTAGCTTTATAGTATAGGTAAAAGGTAAAGATGTCTGTGTATTTATTCAATTAAGTACGACACCATGAAGACGTCTGAGGGAGTAGAGGTATAGCTCCACAATTCTTGACCTCGGAACTGGATTGAGGTGAGTTGTCAGCTTCACGGCCCGGCCACTTTACCCCTCTGATAAAGCCCTCGGTGCCCACTCGATAGGGGTCTGTGTGGAATCCAGAGTCGATCTGGACTCTGTGGGAGTAGAGAAAAATCCCTTGCTCCTTCTGGGACTCGAATCCCGAACGTCCAGCCAGCAGCTTGTTGCTATACCTACTGAGCTATCCGGCTTGATAGTGTTGAACAAGACCTAAGAATTTCCGCATTATAAATTGTAAGGAAATATAGAAACATCGCTGAGAATGTCAAAGCCTGTAGAAGTGTTATAGACCTATTAGTGATGATGGTGATTATATTGATCATGACGGGGACGACGATGATTGACGATGATCCCTGCAAGAGTCATAAGAGATCAGTCTGAACACACAGGACGTTATTTCCGTGAGGTTGCCTCCTCCCTGAGAGATATTTTAGACAGAGTACAACTTTCTATTTACTCACCTCTTATGTACTCGACTTCGGCCGAAGTGAATGACGGCAGACGAGAGAAAGGGAACCCTGCGGCAAGACTGAAATTGCTGATCCTGTCCTTCATTACCTGAGGATAATCACCCTCTTTGCTATATATTGGATGGGCAAACCAACCAAGCTGGAACAAAAATATTTTCTCTTCGTTCCATAATGTTACAAGACGCCAGCTAAGGATCTCGTTCCTCGTCCCCGGGTGAAGTTGTCCCTGTGCCTAACTACGCACTATGCCATGAAGGCGTATGGGGGAGTGGATGTATAGATCCATATTTTCTTGGCGTTGAGCAGTATTTAGAGGTCAGTGATCAGCTTTACATCTCTGCCGTTTTAACCCCAGGGAAAAGCCCCATGTACCCTTTAGATAGGAATCTGGTGGGCCCCAGAGCCGGTCTGGACGGCATGGAGAAGGGAAAATTATTACCCCCACCAGGACTCGAACTCCAACCTCTCGGTTGTCCACCCAGTAGCCAGACGCTATACCGACTGCGCTACCTCCGTACCTATAATAAACTCTGCTGAAATAATGAAATGTACGAGTATTATTTCTTATATCCTACGTCTGTTTCATGCTAAAAACTAAGTGTATATTAGATTAATATTCCATATAACAAATTTCGGAAAGGATATTTATATAAATTAATGTTGTTCCTGTGCTTAACTAATTAAGCACTACGCCAAGAAGACGTATGGGGGAGTGGATGTATAGATCCACGTTTTCTTGACCTCGGCACTGTTTGGTGGTGTGATCAGCTTCACGCTTCGGCCGCTTTACCTTCGGGTAAAGAGCCCCTGGTACCCATTGAGGATATGAGCTCTCGAACATTTATCTGAAACTTGTAAAATAGGACATTGCAGGAATCACATCACATATATTTTCAACTGTTTATCGCCGACACGTGCCATGGTAATAAATATCACATAGAAATTTCTGGTGTATTAAAATGTGTCATCTTGTAGTATCGGAAAAGCTTCTGGAGCTATAAGGTTCTTCAGTGACCCGAATCTGTCGTTTCGGCATTGTAATCAGTGGTAACAAATGTATGTTTGCCTTCATCAGTTATTCCAATTTGGCTGTAGAATTTCCTGCAAGAGAGAGGAACGTCTGAGAGACCCAAGCTTGTACTGAGGGACAGTATTAAAAAAGGACCGAAGAGATCTTTGTGGAGGGGAAAGTTGTGTTCAGTTCTATAGATATCATAAAATTGAGGTCCCACAGAAACCTTCTCAACAGCAACATCCACACTGAACATGGTACACGACAACGGAAATCGCTATTTCTTAACAGACCCAGGAAAATGACAAGAGAAAAAGTAACACATATCGTAACGAATCCCACCACAAACAACGAACATCGGTCAACAGTAAAACAACAAAATCTAACAACAGTATTTAAGGATATCTCCAATACATATGGGATAGAACAACATCCAAAAAAATGTACCAAATTTGTATCGCAAACATAGGCAACTTCCAACAACAGCAACAATAAAACAGCTGAAGATTCCGAGAATAACTGCTTTAACAATAACGCCTCCGTGGCCTGTAGTCCGCAAGCGAACTATACCGACCGAGCGACCGCCGCTTATCGGCGAAGTTATTGCCAAATTTTTGCGGTTAGAGGGTGTCACGTGTTCAGCGCAACGGATCCCCACGGCCGTTAATCCTGAATAATATTATTGAAATTATCAAATTGATGATGGGCATTGAAGAGAATGACTCATTGTCGTGTCTGGAAAGACCAGACAGCATTCACTCAGGGCAGAGTTCAATATTTCCGCAGATAGATTGAGCAACACGTGGACAGGACAAGTGATGGAGAGGTTACCTTCCTTTAGACGACAGGTTTTATACACAACAGGAATGGAGGAGCATTGAGACAGAGCTGTGTTGTTCAGATCCGCAGTAAAGTTGAGCAACAAACCGATAGAACAAGAGATGGAGAAACTACTGTGTCTCAGATGACAATTTATACACAGTAGGAGTGAAGCGACACAACTACAAAACCCCCCTTTGATTGAACTTTCTAGGATAACAAACAATGAGCTGATTAGTACAGAAATGGGATCACGGCTGACACACAGCCCACTATTGACCAGTGGTTGTCCTTGAAAGAGTGCTCGATGTTGTTTGCATCACCAATATTTTTCCCTGATGATGGAGAGAATCAGGTCCCCGAAACGTTGAGTTTCTGTTCTTAATTTAGTAGACTGATAGCCCAAGAAAACTATATCAAGTTTGTCTCCTTGGAAGCTTAAAATATTATGCATAGAGATGGAATTTTTATTCCTTTATTTGCAAACAAACGAAAATTATGATAATTGTATAGGCAAAGGGTATTAACTTACACTAAACTCCAACTCTATTTTTGCTGCTTCCTGGTCTTGTGTGGAGGTTTTATCCCGTGGTGCGGGCCAATCTATGGGCATATTGAGAGATATTCTGCCTGAAATGTAGAATTTCAAATCAATTCACCTTGATATACATCATTACGTTTATATATTTTGTGTGTAAAGGAATTTTCCATAGCGATTCGCCGATGCAACAATGTCTGTCTTACTTACTTACTTACTTACGTGTACTTACTTACTCATGGTGCTGAGCCCTTCTGGAGGAGCCACCAATTCTGCAGCTACTCAAGAATTTCCCAACATTTTATGGAACCCGAAAGTTCATTACCGTGTTCACAAGAGCCCTCCACTCGTCCCTATCCTGAGCCAAATCAATTCAATCAATACCATCCCATCCTATCTCTATAAGATCCATTTTAACATTGTCCACCCACCTACGCCTTGATCTTCCCAATGGTCTCTTTCCTTCTGGCTTTCCCACCAATATCCTACATGCATTAATCTTCTCCCTCATTCTTGCTACATGCCCTGCCCACCTCATCCTCCTCGACTTGATCATTCTAATTATACTTGGAGAAGAGTACAAATTATGAAGCTCCTAATTATGTAGTGTTCTCCAACCTCCTGTCATTTTATCTCTCTTCGGTCCAAATGTTCTCCTCAGGACCCTGTTCTCAAACACCCCCAGTCTATGTTCCTCCCTCAACAATGGCTGTCTATTTATGTTATAGAAAACCGAGTAGCATGTAATAGCTGTAAGGTCTAGGACCTATTCGGAACGCCACCAGACAACCGTATCCCTTGTTTGGAATTTTCATGGGATTTCTCTCTCAAACAAGTCTTGACTGCCTCCGTACACATTCGTATTTGCTCGCCACTCATTTTAGTATTTCCCCCGCATTCGACAACTTCTGATGTGAGAAAACTTATTAAGTAATTAAAAAATAAATCAACGAAACCGCATAACAATAATTTTCGCTACGTTTAAAGTAAAATTTATACGAATATGTATTATATACAATATATATCTAATATATCTAATATTACGAAACTCGTAATATTACAGACTCCCTGTGTTTTGTAAGTGACGAATGAGAATAGAGAACAAACTGATAGGCTCCCGCCACATATAATAATGCAATCTGAGAGGGCGGGAAGATTATACAAAGGTGAATATAAATTGATTTTTGGAGCCTATTGTGAACTAGTTTAAGATAACTACGCAACATTCCCTTACAGAGGCAGCCACAAGAACTGTAATCTGGCTGATATTAGAAACGAAAATGTCTTGAGTGACACCTGGAGTATTTCCGCTGTATCAGTAGGCTCTGAAATCAGTGATTGAAGTGTAATTTTAATAACTAGTTAGGCCGTGCCATAGTTCAGATCATGTGGGATTTTTTGTGAATTAAGTGACACTGAAGCAGGTTTTCTCCGAGTACTTCAGTTGCCCCTGTCAGTTCTTATTCCATAACCTGATTCATATTCATTAATAATCCAGTCATCGAAGCATATAATGTAAGATTTGAGGCTTTCACGGCGGTGACTATGAAGAAAGCAGTCTTCTGGGATTTGGCGCCGTGTATATGTGGTGTTAACCGACGTTTTTTACCGTGTCTCACGGTGTTGTCGCTTGCAGATTTACCTATACTTTTTCTTCAACCCTGAAGATGGGGGCGATACGTTCCTCCGAAACGTCGGTTAACACCACATATACACGGCGCCAAATCCCAGAAGACTGCTTTCTTCGAAGCATATAATCTTCAGACTGACAGTGTCGTTATATAACAGGCTTTAATGTTTTAATGGCAAATTAATGGTATTTTTTCCAGTGGCCTTTCCAGCCCATTCAGGGACCTGGACTCTTATTCAGTTCCGTAATCATTTTTAACAGACGGTAGGACTCCTTGGGCGGGTGGTCAGCCCGTCGCAAGGGGTCTACCTGTACACAGAATAAACGCATACACACACCAAATATGTGTGCTTTGATTTGGAATCGAACCCACGATCCCAGCGTCCGGGCGAGCGATGGCAGTTCATGTCTTAGATGGCTCGGCTACTGTGACCGGGTAATTAATGGGACTATGGTCCTGTATATGGCCACGTCATAGGTGAAGCGGTTAGTCTCTGACTTCCCACCGCGGCGGCCGGGTTCGATCCCGGGTCTGGTTAAGTTGGATTTTTGGTGGACAAAGTGGCGCTGGGGCAGGTTTTCGCCGAGTACTTCGGTTTCCCCTGCCAATCTTCTTTCCACCAATTGCTCCACAGTCACCCTCACCTATCATCAGGGGCTGGTACAACAGGCCAGAAGTGGCCGCAGTACAAGGGCTTAGTCCCACCCACTAGCAATAAATAAATGGTCCTCTATAATTGCAAGGTAACTAAGGTAGTATTTACTGTCGTTTGCAAGACTAACTAAACTAGTTCCATGGACAAGAGTCCGTCTTGGGAAGCTGATAATCGCACAGCTGGTGAGGAACCTCCTCTCCCCACCCCTTTATGGAACTGAAACTTTTATAACTCTGTTAGAGTTGAGCTTCTTACGGTAGTGACTATTGCAAATGCGGTCCTTTCGGCTGTTACGCGATGTGGTTCGGAGAGAGGCCACTTCAAGCTGCTAATTTATAACCCAGGAGACCATAACTTCGTTTATAACCCTCTTCTCAGCAGGCCGCTGCTAGACTCTGTACTGCGCCTGATAAATCCAGTCCACTATCTGATGCCGTATTTGTCAGTGGGATGTTTCAATATTACATTCTTATCTAGCACTAGGCTCTGGAATTTGTGTTTCAAGTTCAATCTTTTTGATTAATCAAACAGATTTCGTATATCACCCATACTCGCTGCACGTCCTGTCCATTTTGTCCACTTGGTGTCATCGGCCTAGTGAAGACTGTAAATTATGAAGCTTCTTATTTCCCGATCCCTTCCATGTCACTGTTACGTAACTTCCTTAATTAAATATTGTGGCTCATAGACCCTTTGCTATGCAGAGACCTCGAAACGGACAATGAGTACAGCCTTTGTTACTCAATAGGCTGATAAACAAATATCAGTTTCTTAGCAACGGCCCGTAAGCACGTCATCAATACCAGGGCTATCGCTAGGCAACTATTCGGTAAGCGGATTCCCGCGGCAGCATACGAATGCAACGGTCGAGGTATTGTTGGACTATAACAAAGGAAACGGTGATTTTTTTCTGTGGTTTGTGTCGAAATATTATAAGCAGGGTCAGTCGAGTTCCGGAGAAATTGTCAGCAGTTCAGTCGAGTGAAGTTACATGAAGTAACTGCTTGGTGAAAGGGATAGTACAGTTGTCATTGTTCTGTGTATCTTAATCTTTTCGTTTTCAGGTTAAATGTGAAGGGAAAAGATTCTGAACTCAATAGTAGCAGATATTGTTCAAATTTAATTTTTTCATTTAAATTTTTTTCGTCAACGTAATTTTCATTTACACTCTCTTTCCCAATTTTTATTTGTTCACATTTCACCTATCTTAATATTACGATTTTTCTTCTCTCTGATTCTGAACAATGGACATATATTTGGTTTTCTCAGCTTAATTTCTACTCGTATGTTACCCCAAATTCCTGCATTTAGTAGGGTGTACACATTTTCCGTAAGACGCTTATTTTTGACACAAAGTATCATGCTATTCTTACTTTAATGTAACATCATATTTTATACATTGTACATTAATCTACAAAGAATCAGAGGTTTGTTTCTTGAGAAAATCCTGTAATTCCTACACCTGGCAAGATGTATGATATTGATGAATTACTGTTAGTGTTATTGGAAGTTTACTCAATATCTCAGTATCTCTGTGACCGCCACTGTGGTCTAGTGGTCAGAGTTCCTGTCTACAGACCCAGAGGTCCGGGTTTAGTTCCCGGCGCTACCAGATTTTCTGAGAAGTAGTGGGTCTGGAATGGGGTCTACTCAGCCTCTTGAGGATAATTGAGGAGCTGTTTCAAGGGAATAGCGGCTCCGGTCTAGAAAACCGAGATTAATGGCCGTGGGGATCCGTTGCGCTGGCCACGCTACACCCTCTATCCGCTAAAGTTAGCACTAACTTCGCCGACAACCGGCGGTCGCTCGGTCGATATTGCTCGTTTGCGGACTACAGACCACGGAGTTTTTCGTTATTGCTCAGTATCTCTGGAACCGTATAGAAATAAGCGAAAAAGAAAGGAGGAAATCTACCTAGAACTCCGTGAGCCGCCAGAAGATCCATAACCTTCCACCGAGTTAGTTGCTATGACTAGCACTCACCAGCAATAACATTGTTCTTCCACTAGTATTTAAATGAGTTGTTACAGCTCGGTTGTGACGATGAGAAATACTTTAAAGCAAATAGTTTCTGACGACCGAATATACCTAACAGAGGCTTACCTTTCTGCTTTGAACGATATTGTTTTTCATATAGATGGTACACCCGCGCATGTGCCTTGATCATGTTATGTGCTGCCAAGTACCCACCAATTCCAGTACTGTTTAAGCCAGGAGCGAAAAGTGTACCTTCATAACCAAATGCTTGGTAATAAGGTTCATTAATTGTGCACCACCATTTTACCTGGAACATATTAACAAGTTCAAATGAGAGTTGAAAATAAACACACAAAGCCTATTTTGTTATTGTATGGATCAATTACTGTTAATACTCTTTTTTTTTTTTACTTTATTTTTGTCAAGAACTTTTTTCTTAGTACAGATTTGTGCCTTCGTTAAATTTCTCAGATAAAACCTGGAAGTTTTGCACCACTGTGGTATTTGTTTTTGTTAACTTGCAATATTTCATACCTGTTCGTATACAGTGTATGTATGACATATCTTTTTACCAACTTTCGGTTGCATAGCTTATAGACATCAAACCAAATCCTAGGGAAAGTGTTTTCACTACCACAATGTTGTTAATTTAAATTGTTCCATGCTTTTCTGAAATATGTTAGCCTACCGTACATAATTTCAGGGCCGTATTTTAAGTGATAGATTTTTCTGGTCAGTGTCACAAATTCGAGGGTCTTATATGTTGATATTACCTACTGTAAGACATTAAAAAGAATACCATGTTTGAATGCCCTATAATATAACGTCCATATCAAATTTTGTAAAAACTGGTCACCTCAGTAATTACAAGGATACACACGTATGGACAGAGATATAAACGGACAGAATTATAATCCCATGAGCCTAAACTCTTTCTTTAGGCATGGAAATCGGGCTAAGAGATGAGAACTAATTCCATTTCTCTGACCATCATGTTCACGTCTACAAACTTAAAGTAAGCGATTTAATATGAGTATAAGCTATAATTTATTGAAGCAGTAATGCTGTAAACATTGTAAAGCTGTCTTTTACAATAATACTTATAGCACCAAGCCGGTTGGTAAGGCGGTGACGCTGTAACCTTATATTTCAGAAGTACTCGGTTTTAATTCCGCCTGGAACACCGACTATCTTGATTGTTGTCTTCCATGGTTTTACTCATTTCCTCTAAGCAAAAGCCAGAATAGAACCTAATTTATTTCACGAGCCCTCCCTTCCTAGGACCTGAGAGTTCATCATTGTCCCGTCTTGCCATCCGGTGAAGTTATATAGTCTGAGATGCTAACAGCGTCCTAAAATAGATGAGAAATCATCACAGCCCACAACAGACTTCAGTGTGAAGCTTTCGGTATGGTACAATATTGTCATATCTCTCTGTGTTCATAGGCCTACGTATTGTAACTTTAACTTGTTATCATGAATTTTCTGTATTTAACATTTAATTTCCTTTTCGACTTACTGGTAAACTATTGTCTGAATATGTTACTTACTCTGTCACCGAAGTTTTCGAAAATCACTTTAGCGTATGCTTCGTAATATATTATAATGTCATCATTGGCAAATCCTCCGAGATCTTGTAGGTGCTGTGGCAAATCCCAGTGGTATATTGTCGCCTGGAGACATAAAGTAACCACAACTGAATACCGTTTTATTTTAATTTTGCTTTTCCTTGAATAATGACCTAACTGTCATATAGAAATCAATGATTCTCAAATGGTTTGAGCTTGGTACACACTAAAAACGCTAGATAACGGTCTGGGTAGCTTAAAAATTAAGAGAAATTTGAGAGTACACAACTTTATCAACTGCTTCTGTTTTTATGCGTTAAAGGCTTTACAAGGATATGCTGTGTCAATGTGGTCTACACCTTCGATATGACCTAATTCCTTATAAAATAATTTGCGATATTAGATCAACGAAATTTCACATACATTGATACCGAAAAGTAAGAATCAGGGCTGATAATACCTTTAGACCGCGCCATAGTTCAAGCGGGCCGGGTTCGATCCCGGGACTGATCAAGTGGGATTTATGGTGGACAAAGTGGCGCTGGGGCAGGTTTTCTCGGAGTACGTTGGTTTCCCCTGCCAATCTTCGTTCCACCAATTGCTCCACAATCACCCTCACCTATCATCTGGGGCTGGTACAATAGGCCAGAAGTGGCCGCAGTGCAAGGGACTTAGTCCCACTCCACTAACAATATCATACCTTTCGCAAGCTGCTTTGTTACCCATAAGAATACAGATAACACATTCGAAAAACACTGATATATATGGCTGGGTGACTCTTATTTTATTTGTCGAAATGCCATGTCATTTCGTTACAAAGGACGACAAATAAATATGTTGAGGTTGTCAATAATTCAGTATATTCATATTCTTATTATGCGTCCACATTAAGGTATCGGTTCTTGCCTCCAGCACAAGAAACCTCCGTTACAAGGGTAAGGCTGCTAATGAATTCAGGAAATTAATCCCTGTTTATACAGAGAAATCAGCAAAATACTGAAATATTGTTACGTACAGGTTAGTACGCATCACGAAAATAACGGGTTATAGTTCGGATTATTGGATTTATTAGCACCTTTGCTACAAATTCTCTCAGACACACTTAAATATAGCGCTATCGCTGATTCACACAATTTCCAGTTCATTTTTGCACATGCACCAGGATTCCCAATCTTCACTAGTCGTCTCCTGACAACGGATCTAAACACATAAACTAGCACTTCAAATAACTATGAAGTCTTTTTGCTATTTCGTCTTCAATCACCCTGAAACCTCGGAGCTAAAAATTCTTCCATTCTCACTTGTCCAGCTTAGACTGACTCGTAACTTGCCCTTGAACTAACTCTTTCACTCTCCCTGTTACTCTGGAAACCCCATTATATAGCCGCGCACGAACCATACAGAAAACCCATCACGTGTTCTATATCCACGGTTATGTGACGTCACTGCCTAAGTGGAAATGTGTTTACTGAGCCTTTGCTTAGAAAAGGGTTGCATAACCCAATTTTTCCACCGCTGATCGTCGCGGACGACATACAAAACACAGCCTCATCTATCGTTGCGTAACCTAGCAACGGACTTTTTACAAAGAATCTGTCGTCGCGAGACCTTGCTTACCAATCCGTTGCTTGGCAGTGCGTTGACATGTCGCAATATGATCTGAGTGCGAAATGCTGAGTTATTATGATTGAAGCAAGCAGTGAACATAAATGTGACTGCGCTTGAGAGAATAATATAATATAATATAATATAATGTGTGTCCACAAAGTCCCTTCACGAGTTTGAAAAATTGTGGCACGCAAACAAATTGAGCTAGCCACATGCTGTTTGCAGCAGCTCATTCTGAAGTTTTCTTTTGCCGCCAACAGATGGCATAAGCGTCCATCTTTACGTTTCTCAGTCAGTTGTTTGTGAAATGGCGACTGTGCAGGATCGCGCGCGTTAAGTAGGATGGCTTTTTGAGACAAAATTAGTCACCCAGACTCAATGAAATTACCTCTCACAGTTCAATAAGCAACCTGTGCGTGACAAAACAATAAGAGAATGGCAATCTGAAGACACCGTATCAGAATGCGATCTCGGCTATTGCAGCGGACATGCTCTACAGAACATGGCAAGAGCTCGAATATCGTCTTGACGTTCTCCGTGCTACCAAGGGAACCCACATCGAAATCTACTGAGGTCAGTAAAGAACTTCCAAAGCTTCGTTGTGATCTTCCGCAAACCGCATGTGGCTAGCTCAGTTTGTTTGCGATCCACAATTTTTTCAAAACCCCGAAGTGACTTTGTGGGCACGCTGTACAAAACTGTATAAAACACAGAGCTGAGAGAATACCATGGGTATCAGGTTGTTACTGAGCACCTCGTTGATGACACTGTTGTAATGATCAATGCCTTTCTGGTTGATGATGTTCGGAAGCCCGAGAGGCATAATGCGTGGCCAAGATATGGAGAAACGGTAGATCTGCATCTGGGAAAATATCACCAAATTAGTGCGTCTAATATGAAGATAGAACTCAGGAAAGTACATAAACTGATGTTTGGGAATAGCGCACCAAAGCATGAGGTTAAAGTATTTGTTGTTTTAAGTTCAGGCGGTCAGTTGAAAGAAGTAACCATCATGTAATACCGTATTTACGCATGTATAAGCCGCACATTTTTTGCCAAAAATTCAAGAGGAAAACTGGGGTGCGCCTTATATTCGAAATATTCGAAATCACACTTCATTTAAAAGAAATTATATTCATAATTAGTAATACAGGGTGTTCTACTCCTGAAATAATATTCCAAGAAAATTATTTTTTCTAAAATTTCTGTCTGAAAATTGTGCTGCGGCCTATACATGCGTACATACGGTATGTTATATTTCCCGGATGTTACTTACATGTGTAATTATAGAAATATTACTCGATTTATGGCTTTTAGATTATTCAGCCTAATTTTCGTGTCCGTTTCTACGACTTCATTTCTTTTATGATCCGTGCTTATGTTAAACAATTCTTGCCTGTCAAGGCACCAGTTTCTTAGTGGACTGCAATAATAAAATTATTATTACATAAACGTCTCGTGCCGAAAGTACATGTACTAGTGAGCTTACAATTTGAAATTAAATTTAGGCTGACTCAGTCGGTACAGCGCCAGCCCAGGGCTAGAGGACTGGGTTTCGGTCGCCGGCAGGGGCAACAGATTTTTCTCCATACCACATCGTCCACACCGAATCTGGGGCCAAACCACGTTTCTATCCACTTAATACCGGGCACTTTCCCCGGGAGTAAAGCGGTCAGGGCGCTAAGGTGGCCACTCACCCGCATCTAATGCAGAGGTCAAGAATGGTGGAGTTATACCTAACTGTCCCTCCTCTCCCCCACACATCTTCAAGGCATACTTCATTAATTAAGCACACAGCTATTTTTTTTTCGCTGACTCTACAACCGCCTTTGGTCCTTGGCCTCTGATTTTCAGTTTCATTGATAATTTTACAGAAGGCAGGACTCCTTGGACGAGTTATCAGCTCGTCTCAAGGCCTCTGCCTAAACACAGGTCAACACAAACACAGTATAAACATATACCATATACCAAATATTCATGCTTTGTGTGGTAATCGAACTCACGATCCCGGCTTCCGAGCGATCGAATACAGTACATGCCTTAGACCGCTCGGCTACTGTGACCGGCAGTGTATAAGAATAATATATAAGAATTCAGTTCGTACCTCACAGGAAACATCCGAACCCACGATCCCGGCTTCCGAGCGAGCGAAGACAGTGCATGCCTTAGACCGCTCGGCTACTGTGACCAGCAGTGTATAAGAATAATATATAAGAATTCAGTTCGTACCTCACAGGAAACAGATCCGAACCCACGATCCCGGTTTCCAAGCGAGGGAATACAGTACATGTGAGACCTGAGACTGTCATGACAATCGACGCTAAAGTTATTGTCGTAGGAGCTACGACGCTTGGTAGTTCAGAAGACCTCTACCAACTCTTCGGAAGAACCTTCTTCCTTTTCCTGCTACCCTCAAAATAGAAACAGTTGTTCCTCTGTAAAGTTGCTACCTATCTACCAAGCTGCACGGCATCGTAGCCCAGCGAATCGTGACATTCATATTCATCACCTTGAGAAACAAAATCTCAGCAGCACATATGTCCTATAATAAAAATAAAAGGTTAAACTGTCCCTATAACAGGCCGTGAAGGCTCATAGGGTTGTGATACGTCGAGACTCTCACATTTTCTAGACAGTCGACTCACAGATGTCGGTGAGGTTGTAAGCCTTACGCGCCGGCCGCCCTTTACCACCCAGGAAGATTACTCGTACTCATTTCTGTTAGAGTCTGAGTAGACCCCAGGACCATTGTGCGGCTGGAAGGATTAGGTCAATTGAAAAAAAATTCACCCCATCGGGAATCAAGCCCGCGATATTCCGGCTTGTAACATAGTGCCTCAACCAAATACGCTGCCGGGTGTTCCTGTGTCCTATAATGTTGGTACAATAAGATGGTTTGGAACAAGACTGAATTACAGTCAGGCATATGACTTCACTTATTACTTATTAATTTACCCCCATTTCTTTTACTGCTTCGATGTCTTCCTTATATTTGTAGTATGATTTGGCAGCGTCATCTCCGTTCGATCCATCAGCAATTCGGTCAGGATGCTCGTGTGTATGTGTGTCCCATATACTCTGACCTTTTCCTGCAAAATTTAGTGATAGCGTTATGAACTACTGGCCTGGTTTCGAAGAAGAGAATCGTCTGGCATGTTGTACGACACAAAAACATACTAGAAAGCGTTAGCCTTGAAGGAATTATCTATTCTGTATGAGTATGTCGCATAGCTGACGTGCAAATTGATTAGGTGGGAACAATGCTATTACCACATAATTTAGTATCCTGAAATGATGAAAGGTGCTGGCTCTTGGAAAATTTACGCAACTTCTTTTTATGTAAACTTTTGTGGAATATTAGCTAAAAACATAGCAACCAGCCACAGTCATGCTAAATTACTTTGACTTTGGGTTTGCTGACGATAACTGACAAATTGTAATTTTGGGCATATGAAATTTGATTTTTGATAGGCAGTCAACATAACTGCATGTTCTGTATTTTTATTGTTTGTAAATCGACAATTACAAAGATGGCGACTGTGGGTAAGTTTGACGCAGGTAAAACTATCCCTGTAACAGGCAGTGAAGGGCCATGGGATTGTGAGACATCGAGCCTCCCACATATTCTCTAGACAATCGGCTCAAAGATGGCGGTAAGGTTGCCTGCCTTACACGCCGGCCGCACTTTACCCCCCCCCCCCCCCCCCCCAAGGAAGATTACTGATACTCATTTCTGATAGATTCTGAGTTGACCCCAGGTCATAATTGCCGTAGTGCGGCTGGAAGGATTACGTAAATTGAAAAAATCCACCTTATCGGGACTAGATCTCATGGCCTTCTGGCTTGTAGCATAGTGCCTCAATCAACTATGCTACCGCGTGCCCCGAATTTGACGTCATACCCGAAAAAAAATATGGTTCCTTCACAGTAATAGAATTAAATAAGAATAGAAATTGATCCTTAATAAATGGAATACGAAATTGAATTTTGGAAATCTCTATTGAATTTCTTCTAATTTTTTGTTTGTATCCTGTATTCTAAAACAAGACTTGAACATATATCTACTGGCCTCTGCTTCTAAACGTAATAAAAATACTACATCACGAAGATTAATAATCAAAAATAAAATTATTAATATAAAGTATATTTTGTAGTAAAAAGGTAAAGCTATCGTTGTAACAGACCGTAAAAGCCCATAGATTTGTGAGACGTCGAAGCTCGTCCATTTTCTCTAGAAAATCCTTTAATCACACTTAACATGTGCAGCAAAATGTCTTAATAATTCACTCACCATCAACATCATGTGCTCCTTCAGTCTGATAAGCTGAGGTTCCAGCGCCGAACAAGAAACCCTGTGGGAAAGTAAACGTGCGATTTTTTTGTGCTGAAACTATTAGTACGAGATATAGGATCGCAAGTGGTAGTCTCATGTGAGGCTCCATCCTTGTACTGCACAGCACTACCCAACTATGGTGACAGGTTTTATATACCGTCGTCCTGTTCCAAATAGTTAAAACAAGGTAACACCTATAGAAGCTCAGTGTTGTTGTCTATGACTGACTTCACATATATTTACAACAAGCAGGAAAATACGTCAGCTGATATGACATCTCTTTCTTCCTCAGTCTGAGTGTTTTGTTTATCATAAATTTATTACAAACATTTTTAGGAACAAACTTATCATGCCTATAATTCACACTGTGTCAGAGTTAAATTGTAGGACACACTTTTTACAATGATAGTAGAATAAGTACATGCGCACCAACATTATTTGTAATAGACTTGAAAGGATTCTGACGATGGTGTATACTGTACTTCTTTTGACTTATTTTGGACTTCACCCATCGTCCGGTATATAAAAGACAAAAAAAAAAGAAGACTACCGGACGATGGGTGAAGTCCAAAATAAGCCAAAAGAAGTACATTATTTCTAATATAGAATATATTTTTAAAAAATGTATCTTTGTTCGTGAAGTGGCACGCAGTAGCGTAGTTGGTTGAGGCACTATTCTACAAGCCGGAAGGTCGCGCGTTCAAGTCCCGATGAGGTCATTGGAATTTTTTCAATTGACCTGATCCTTCCAGCAGCATTATGGCCCTAGGGTTGACTCAGGCTCTAACAGGAATGAGTACCAGGAATCTTCCTGTGGGTAAGAGGCGGCCAGGGCGTAGGGCTGACAAACTTGCCGCCATCCATGAGCCGATTATCTAGAAAGTGTGGGAACCTCAATATCTCACAACCCTATGGGCCTCCACGGCCTGTTACAGGGAAATCTTTACTTACTTACTTACTTACTTACTTACCTTTGTTCGTGTCTTACTACTTGCCTTGTAAATGCGGGTATTATTTAGACCACGTGAGTTTCTGACATGCTTGTAACTAACTTGGAATCAATCGAACGGACTTTCATGAAAATAATTACGAATGTCATGCAGTTCAAGTCAGTTCCATAAATGTGAATTTGAATGTCCTACTACCAACACCAGAATGCAGGACAAAATCATGACATAAAGATAGGAAACAGATGTTTTGAAAATGTGACACAGTTCAGATATTTGGAAACAACGATAACAAATCAAAACCTGATTCAGGAGGAAATTAAGAGGAGATTGATCTCGGGTAATGCTTGCTACCATTCAGTCCAGAACCTTTTGTCTTCTCCTCTGCTGTCAAAAAACATAAAAATCGGAATATGCAAAAGTATACTTTTGCCTGTGGTTCTGTATGGGTGTGAAACTTGGCCTCCGACATTAAGGGAGGAACATAGACTGAAGGTGTTTGAGGACAGGGTGTTGAGGCGAATATTTGGACTGAAGAGGGATGAAGTGACAGGAGATTGGAGAAAACTATATAATGAGGAGCTTCATAACCTGTACTCTTCTCCAAGTATAATTAGAATGATCAAGTCAAGGAGGATGAGGTGGGCAAGGCATGTAGCACGAACGGGGGAGACGAGGAATGTGTATAGTATATTGGTGGGAAAGCCAGAAGGAAAGAGACCACTGGGAAGACCAAGGCGCAGGTGGGCGGACAATATTAAAATGGATCTTAGAGAGATAGGATGGGATAGTATGGACTGGATTGATCTGGCTCAAGTTAGGGACCAGTGGAGGGCTCTTGTGAACACAGTAATGAATCTTCGGGTTCCATAGAATTGTGGGAAATTCTTGAGTGGCTTCACAATTGGCGGCTTCTGAAGAAGGGCTCATCTCCATGAGTGAGTGAGTGAGTGAGTCTCTAAAACGCCAACTTTGGGAATTAAGTTAGAGGAGGGATAATATTATTTAGAAAGAGTTTTGGTAGAATGAGAGGTCGAGAGTTTGATTCAGGGTCGCAGTGTTAATTAACTTGTTTTAAAAATAATTCAAAATGTTGGACTGTGCCTCTTATGATCAGGTGGCGGGCGCAACTCTTACTTCTGGCTGGGACTGGAAGACGTCTCTAGGGATGAGACCAGGAAGCTAGGAGCACGGGAGTGTGAAATGAGGTTTGAACCCGAGCCAACAGACAGAGTGAGTGTGATGGATATCCTGCTGGGGGGGATTTGAATGAATCTCCTACTTGGACGAATAACTAAGGAGATGGGACCTGTCATAATAGAACACTAGCTGTGGGGTGGCTGTGCTCTAAGTAAACCACGCACAGCTTTCATACTTCACGTCGTGACAAGACAGGAAGGATGTGCTCTCGTTTCTTTAATGTGCTTCTTGCGACTTTGCATTCCTCACTAGGTTTCGTGATTCTTTAGTCAAAACAGGATATACTGTACACCTACACGTACTACAGACATTGCACTGCCCTGAATAGTGAATGTGTTTTCCTTGGGAGTGTCTTCCGGCAAATGACGATTGTTACTTGTTCTCCCTACTCTTAAACCCTGAAGCTGGAGTCAGCATAGCCCTCCGAAAATTATCTAGCGCTCTATCAAATTTTACGGCTTCACACCCCAGAAGATACAGCGACTGCCTTGAGAACCTAAAATCTCATTTTCCCTTCTGCATCGTTTGATATTCTCCGTATAGAAATCTATATAAATAAAAATTCAGAGGTTAATGAGTTTTGAATCGTGTGTCTGACATCGGTTCTCGTACAGTATCGAAACATTTAGTGTTACTGAATGGCAGCATACATAATTTTTTGTTATGAATTCTATTTCGAAAAAAATTAATTAACAACATATAGATTCTTGTTCTGCTTTGTGGTTGTTCGTCGGCTTCTCGCATAACTAACTCTACAAACGGTATGGTTGTGGCTTTCTTCCAGCTCATCCTGACATAAGTGAAATCTGTTGACTATGTGTAGATAAGTAGGTTTAGCCTGACTTGATGTGACAGACCTGCTTCTCCTGGCTTCAGGTTGGGATCAGCTGGAGAACAATAAATCACGTGCCCAGGTCTTTCCTCTGAGACGCAATGACTGGGATCTGCGGCAATGAGGCTCATGTTCTCAAGGGTTCCCAGGGGTTACAAAATTCTCCTGTCAGCTTCACAGAATATGAATATTTAGTGTTTTGTGCACATATATTTCCGTCTTAAATGAGACTTACTATCTGGTCAGCCTTCTTCTTCACTACATGTTTCGGCCGTATACGGTCATCATCAGGTGTCTTCTACCTTATTTATTAAATCCGTCACAACACAACTATATCAAGGTCAATGCCTAGTTTGGCTCTGCTACATGTTTCGGCTATTAAAAGCCATCATCAGGCAAATACATGGCCAACATATATACAACCACTGAACTTCAGTACTAATAAAATTTGATATAACAATATTAATTATATTAAAATACTTGGCTTAAAAATACAATAAATTAGATTATGTAAAACAAAAGTTATATTATAAAACAAGAATAAAATTCTTCGATTGATGCTTTACATCATCGAGTCAGTCTTTGGTTTTTGTGATTTTGTTGCGTTCCCATGGACAAATTGGAGTATTCTATATTTTTTGTATATATAATAAACTGTTATTGGAGGCTCGTGATGTAGATATAGTAATATTAATGTTAATTATTTAGTCGGTGCTCATGTTGCAAAGTATTGTCCGTTCTATAGGGAATGTAACCTAACGACTCTACCTGCTACCTTGCTAGTAAAATTGTTGCATTATATGTAGAAATTACGTATCGTGTGTGAAAGCGATATTTTATAATTCAAATAAATTTACTTTAATTAAAATTAATTAACACCTTTAATGTTTTTCATAGTTGCCGTCGTCTATTTGTTCAAAAGATTATTTTTGTTTGAGTGTTTCTCGTTTTGGATTTATTTGCGCAGGATTCACCTTTGAGGCATGAATATTTTGCTTATTATTTGTGCAGTTCGTAAGGATCTTGATGTAGTGTTATTATCAGTTTTGTTATGTATGCTCCATTGGCTGTAGGCTTTTTCCCCATGCTACAGCAGTTATATTGTTAAGTGGTCTGTTAAACCCAATTCAAAACTATCCTCTCTGCACTTTATTTACAGTCTGACTATACTTGCTAAGGTACTATTGAAATGTGATGCTTGCTATACTATAGCTCTCTTTCTAATCTTTATCATAGGTGTAGGCACTTACCGTAAAAAGATAGCTCTGACACTGCAAGTAAATTACGGCGCATGTATTACTAACACCATTTCGAATAGCATATAGTCCCGTTGATAAAAATGTGATGTCTGATGAGAGTGGACGAAAATGACAACAAAAGGAAATGTCATTGTAAAAGTCAAAAGGCGGACAGGATATTTGACATCCCAATTTGAACCACGCCTGATGTATGCAAGAATATTCAGGATACTCATGCAGCTAGCTTTTATGAGCTTCCCTTTCCATTATCTACTTCTTCTATCGAACGCTTGCATTTTCGTTTGTGTGTCCACTGTTGCCGCTCAATAGCCTTTGGTACGAACAGCTTTTTGTGTGCTCGTGTCAGCAACTTTCAGTTTTCTAACTCTCTTTTAAACTAAATGAAACCCTGTAACTTTTAGAACTTTTGTTTTAGTGACGGCCAAAGACCAACATAAACGCAGTGCGTGGTATTCCTGTTTGTTTTATAATTTCATTAAACCTCTCTGTTGGGTTCCTCTCAAGTGCACTGACGTAATTATAACTGCAGGCCTCTTTCGAGAACTTCTCTGTCATACCCGTGCAGTAGGTCACATACCCATGCACTTCTGATAAACGAGGCAAAACACTTCAACGGATATGTTTCTCAATTTCTCGTTGTTTCGTATAACGAAAGTTTGTCTTGGGAATTTTGGTCTCCGGCCTTCTCGGGTGTTATAATCCCACTGAGAAAAATCTGTTCTTGGCTTATGTAATATTCTACATCAACTGCAGGAATTATTTATAACCGAAACACCATTTGATAAGCACGTTAAAATGGAAAGCATGAGGGAGTAAACTGTCATGGGCTATATAAAATATACCATTGTCTGAGAAAATAGAAACATTCTTCAGGCGAAACAATGTCCTGGGCGAGACTCGAACCTCATCATGAATGATTTTGCATATAGTCATGAATACTCTTTAGTCTTTAATATTTGAAGTTTTCAAGGCGATGAAGACTTCTGACCTGAAAATAGAGGCAGCAGGTTCCTTACAGAATACCTAGTGTCATAACCCGGAAGACTCACAGTGTTTACCATCATTGAAGTATTGTAACGGGCTGTATATAAATATTGTCACGTGTTAGGTGTTTATGCGTGACTTGTAAGACGGGTTCTTGGATTGGATGATTTGATTTATTGATGTCTTATGCATTCAACTAGGGACTAAAGGCGAATATAACACTACTGCTGATTTGTACACTGTACAATTCACCGTTGCACACCCACTAGGGTTCTCAGTCTTTACTAGTCTTATCCTGACAACGGATTTATAACAATCTCAGTAACACTTCAGATCGCACATGATGCCTTCTTCTCATAGTCTAATTCCTTTCTTGCCACTATTCTGCAGCTGCAAACTCAATTTAATTTCTTTGCTCCAAAGTTCATATCTCGGTAAGCTGGCGTCTCGAAACTCGACTTGACCACTGCTAGCTTCGGAACTCTTCCTGATAACCATTTTGCACGGACAACGCCGAAAACACAGCCTCTCTGTTGTTGGGAAGGCGTGTTTACAGCGCCTGCATAGCAACGGAAATTATTCGATAGTTGTCTGCTTCTTCTTCGTCGCTGGAATGTGTTTTTAGAGTCTTTGCCTAGCAATGAAACTCTATTCTGCCTTCGATATTCTGGCTTTCGGGCGTCATGTCACAGTATGTCACAATTAGTATAAGGCATATTCTAAGATTAAGAACATAGTGGCGTAGTCAAATAAGAGGCCCCAAGAGAGGAGATATTACATGCAGAACGTTAATTCCACATCACAGAGTCCGTCTTGAGAACCTGTTTTTCGGATAATAATAAACAAATTAAAAATATATAGTATGACACAGTACATTCTATAACAAATTTCAGTTTAATTGACCAACACCATATTTTGGATACAATTACTTGCACGCCGCCAAATCAAAATAATCATGAGTTATTTGTCTCTCATTGTTGCAAAAATTAAAATTGTCCCTGTGCTTAACTAATTAAGCACTACGCCATGAAGGCGTATGGGGAAGCGAATGTATAGATCCACATTTTCTTGACCTCGGCACTAGTTGGAGGTGAGTGGTCAGCTTCACGCCCCGGCCGCTCTACCGCCGTGGAAAGAGCCTGCGGTACCCACTGGATAGGAGGTTGGGTGGACCCCAGAGCGGGTGTGGACGACGTGGATAAGAGAAAATTCTTGACCCTGCTGGGACACGAACTGCGATCCCTAGGTCGTCCAGCCCGTAGCCAGTCACTATCCAGGCTCCTTCTTGTTGTAAAAACATGAAGATAATTATTTAATTATTTCTGCTACTTGTTCTAATTTTGTAACATTATAAAATTTCCTCGACCGCCTCTGTGGTCTAGTGTTCAGAGTTCCTGGCTACAGATTCTGAGGTCCCGGGTTCGATACCTAGCGCTACAAATTTTCTGAGATGTATTGGGTCTGGAACGGGGTCCACTCAGCCTCGTGAGGATAATTGAGGAGCTGATTCAAGGAAATAGCGGCTCCCGTCTAGAAAACTGAAATTAACAGCCGTGACCACGCGACACCCTCTATCCAGAGAAATTGGTACCACCTTCGCCGACAAGCGGCAGTCGCTCGGTCGGTATAGTTCCCTTGCGGACTCAAGCCATTGAGGTTTTTTTTATGAAATTTTTTCTCTCCTTTTTCTAAGTAGATTACGTACTTATGGATTCTGTCAGTACAGAGACTATTGTTGAAGTAGCAGTCTGAATATGTAATCTCAAACTCAACTCACGTCCAGCCCTACACTAAAAGAATTAGCCTTCTCTTAGAATCTCATGCAGAAACAACACAATAAAAAAATCTATGCAGGAAAACAAGGGTAATTGACGACAATAGATTGATCTGACATTTCATTGTTACAGTTGCTTCACCTCTGTTGATGGAATTATGAAATATATGATATAACCTCAAAGAAAATAACTAACTATATTTTGTTAATACCAATTGTTAGTAACTCAATGAAATATAGATCTGGAATCTTCTATATTGAATCATAGAATGTCATAAAATTGGAACAGATGACATAGAATCCATAAGAATGTATAGATTTGATTATTTATCTGTAGCATTTAAATTCATTCCATATTTAATTATGAAGTCTCAAATCTGAGACAGTAATATATGGTCTCGAGTACCAAGGGACTCGGACCCGAGAAAGACTGCGCTGGCAAGGACCAGTAGCATGTACAAAAGACAGACCCGTCCTCTCATCAGAGAGGGCGCCCACGAAAAAACAAGACCGTAACTGTCGAAAAGTAATAAAGGCTTCTCGGCAACAAGACTTACAGACTGACTGGCTGTCAGTCGCAATGTGACTTTGACTTTGACTTGTTTCACCAGTCGCTTTCCTGCTTCTATCTACTTCAGGCCGAGTATGAAAATTCAGAACATATGAAAATAAGTTAAGTAAGTCATATAGAATTATCTCATATTTGTTCTTTCAAGTAGCATGAAGGACGACGCTGATAGGGTTCTGAGTTTAAAAACAACATTTTTATGAACTAAGTAGAAGATAACCGGTAATGCATTTCGTCAAGCCCCATCGCGTAAGCCACTGGTTAATTACAGTCACAGCTATAAAACATACTTTTAGGAATAGTGTGTTAGGAGTTTCATGTCTGTAAGGCTTGTAAGACCGATGTACTATTCTACAGAAACTTTGAACTCACGCGTATTAATTTCGTTGCAAATTAAAGCAGTGTTGAGCTTTATGTTTTCTCATATCTGTCTCTTTACCAGTCTAATTTGTAGGGTCGTTGAAAGGCCACGGTCTTTCAAGCCAATCAATTACTTGCTCGTGATTATCCACGTACGCGAGTCCGTCCTATTATCGAAAGGGGGCTACTGATCTTCTAATTAAGAGCAAATTCACCGTCATCATTAGTCTTGTAGCAAAGACGAGGTTTCAATTTGCTGGAGATTATGTTCTCTGGGGATTAGTTTCTGGTTTATGGTTGGAACAAAATTTCCAGGAAATTAGTATATAGCCCAGTTTACTATTCAAAATCCATAGAAAGTTATTGTATAGAGAAAAGCAGGGAACTAGTCCACAGTGTAAGGCATTGTACAGCAAGCATTTAATGGGGAGATCTACTTCGTTTCCAAACAAAATGAATTGGTTCAAGAGAACCGGGAATTTACGCATTGCAGGGTCTTTGTATCCTGCATTCGTATGCCACACCTCATGGGGGGAACAGATAAAGAACAAAGCTGACCTGATTACCAGTTATGCCCCCATCCCATTCAATGCGATATAATCAATGCAGTTGAAACAGGGTTACTACATAAGCTGAAGTCCGTTGCTTTAGTCCGCAAGCGAACTATACCGACCGAGCGACCGCCGCTTGAAGGCGAAGTTAGTGCCAACTCTAGCGGATAGATGGTGTCGCGTGTTCAGCGCAACGAATCCCCACGGCCGTTAATCTCGGTTTTCTAGACCGGAGCCGCTATTTCCTTGAAATAGCTCCTCAATTATCCTCAAGAGGCTGACTGTACCCCGTTTCGGACCCACTACTACTCAGAAAATCTGATAGCGCCGGGAATCGAACCCGGGACCTCTGGATCTGTACCCACGGACTCTGACCATTAGACCACAGAGAAGGTCCTACAGCAGATTACTGCAGTGCAAAAATCGGACAATGGAAGTCGAAAAATGTGTGGGCTCTTCATCTAACCACGACTCCAAGGAAGGACGCTCTCGGAATTCAATTGATGAGAGGGAAATAAAACATGGGAGACTCTCAGGAACGGATAAGCCGCCAGTGTCATGATCTAATGATTCCCGATACGTATCCACATCCTGCTCGTATCAGTAAGACCATATTTCATAATTTTTCTGGCAGAAGTTGCAACTCTTCTACGTCTCCCAGCACGTAACGACGTCTCCTTCCCTCGTTTAAACTGTATACATTAATTTTTTGGGATCCCCTTAGCCTCGTTATTTTGAGTTACGGAACGGGAAGTGCAGAGAAAAGGCCTTGTAATGTCCCCCTTCTCATTTGTAAGCAGCTCGACACTGCTGCGAGTCTAACCATTCACAAAACATACCATTACTTCCTTCTACTCTCTCTCTTACCCCATTTATAGCGTGTTTGGCAGTAGAGTTTAAAAAGAACTTTACTAGAAGATGCCTTGAGAAGGGAACTTACATTTGTAAGACACTGGTTTCGTGTTTATTTCACAGTTTCTTACATTGATTTTCTAAGTACTGAACTGCGGTTGAGGATGTCTGTATTTTAACTGTAGGAAACCTATATACCCATCACAGTGCCCGCGCGGTCTAAAGGCGCGTCCACATTACTCGTGCTCGTGCTCGTGCTTGCCAGGCTTGTGCTCCTCGGGAGACTAGTCTCGCTTTTACTTGTGCCCACACTACTTCAGTTGCTCGCCAGGCTTCAGCGCTTGAGGATCCGTCTATTTACTCGTAGTGTGTATAGGCTGTAGTCGTGTTTTAATTTAGTAGCTATAGTTTTTAAATTAAAAATTAAAAATTTGCTTGTCTCGTGACTTGTCATATCGTCCACATTACTCGAGAGCATAGCGAGTCACACGAGCACGAGCACGAGTAATGTGGACTCGCCTTAAGACATTAAACGTCTTCGCACGCTCAAACGCTTCGATCGTGTGCGTTTATTTTGTGTCTATGCTGTTCTGTGTATAGGTAACGACCTTGCGACGGGCTGATCCCCGTCCAAGCAGTCCTAACGACTGCGTATAGATTAAAAGACTGTCAAGGTCCAAAAGGGTTTAGATAGATAGGCGGACGGAAGGCTGGATCGATGGATAGCCTATATCTGGACCGTGACTAAAGGCAACGCTGAATATTGACTAATTGACTGTTTACTTAACGACACTGTTTATTGAATAATGAATTGGAAAGGATATGGAAGGAAGGGGCCTTGGTCTAATTTAAATTACTAACCCTACAGGGTAACTGTGACATGTGGGAGATGACCTACGTCATAATTTACACTTCCTTCATAGTCGATTCTTGTCTACCATTTGAGTGATAATGTGTCACCATTGAAGTTACTGGATACGGTTCTCAATGCATTCTGTTTTTCATACGTCTGCAAGATATTGAAGAACTTGTACACAGTTCGTTTCTTACCGTGAAGTTCACTCCACAAGGTATGGCGTACTCTGGCTCGATAAAATTACATGGGCATCACTGTTTTCTGTACCATTTTCTGTTACGTACTGGCGGGCTGGTCCAAAGCTTCTACTTAAGCAGAACAAGATAAGGAAATCCGGACTTGACGATGCCTGGAGTGGGGTCGAGTCAGTATCGTCTGAGACCATGTGCGCTGTAAACCTCTCAGCCGCCGAGTTCGCCTGTACTTAGGTAGGAGGTGCATTTCCGTAGCGGCCGGAGCCTCGGGTAATAACCATGCGGGAACTATACGGTTCAGGTCTTTAGGTCTCATCCAGTGCTGGCTAATACCCCTCGGCCATTCTCCTTCTCTCTCTCTCTCTCTCTCTCGATATATATATATAAGGTAAAAGTTAAAGTTGTCCCTGTGCTTAACTAATTAAACACTACGCCATGAAGGCGCATGGAGGAGTGGATAATTTTTTTTCCTTGGCACTACAGCCCAGTGGGCCTAGGCCTACCTCCATGAACTTCTACGTTCACTTCGGTTTTTCTAGATCTTACACATTCGGTAGGACTCCTTGGGCGGGTGATCAGCTCGTCGCAAGGCCTCTACCTGTACACAAACAGAAAAACGCACATACACACGCACAAACTAATCATCCATGCCCTGAGTGGGATTCGAACCCACGATCCCGGTTTCCAAGCGAGCGAAGACAGTGCATGCTTTAGACCGCTCGGCTACCGTGACCGGCGGAGTGGATGTATAGATCCACATTTTCTTGGCCTCGGCTCTAGCTTAATGAACTGTGTACCGTTACTGTCTCTCTCTCTTCACGTTGCACTCCACTTCTGTTTTTAAAGCTGTCAGCTAACAGTCGGCTCTTGATGCTCTCATGATCAATTGTCATGTACTCGAACAGTTACACAAGTCCATATTATGTAGCCAGTTTAATCAAGGAAGTAGAAAGCTCAGGATATACACGACGAATTTAATGACGTAATTTCGGTTGAGAATCCCACAGGCGTAACGCTCCTTGAAGATCGAGTCTTATTCATAGAAAAGGAACTAAAATTAAAATGTGTTTCACGAAACATGTAAGTTAAACTGGGTTGCAATAATCAGGGTGCGACATCCCTTTTGTGTGTCCAGTAATTACATAAAATCTCTCATACTGAATATTTTTTTTAACTACCTGACAATATCGTTTACGAAAATGTTGGTTGATTTCGTAGCTTAAAGCAACAAGTATTACGTTTTTGGACATTACCCATCGTCCTGTCTAATTTTAAGAACCGTCCTGTTTATTTTTCAAAACATAACGTTTCATAGATAGGGACTAGCTCTATCTACTGGGCCCAACTGAGTAGGTTTTAACTGAGGACGGGGACAGAATTCAGTCTCCGAAACGTTATGTTCTGAAAAATAAACGGGACGGTTTTTATAAAATAGACACGACAATGGATAATGTCCAAAAACATAATACTTGTAGCAATATACCATTGTCACAAACTTTTTTTTTCTTGGCACTACAGCCCCAGTGGGCCTAGGCCTACCTCCATGAACTTCTCCGTTCACTTCGGTTTTTCTAGATCTTACACATTCGGCAGGTCTCCTTGGGCGGGTTATCAGCTCGTCGCAAGACCTCTGCCTGTACACAAACACAGAAAAACGCACACACACAGACTAAACATCCATGCCCTGAGTGGGATTCGAACCAACGATCCCGGTTTCCAAGCGAGCGAAAACAGTACATGCCATCACAAACTTTTAGATCTTATTAATTTAAGCAATTTAATTATTTTAAGCACGCTAACATATGTGAGCTGTAGCCAGCCTGTAGACTCATATGCCTTCTTCCTTGCTGTGACAGTAACCATATCACTACCGAAGAGACTACACTGAAATGATCATTGAATTTATTTACTTACTTTAAATTTCCTGGCTTATTTCATAAGTAAACTTAGTCATTTTAGTGATTTTGTTTCACATAGACTATATTTACATATGCAAGACGTGTTTTATGTAATTTAACAGAGAAAAGAAGCAAGGGAGTATGTTTGAGCAAACAGTCCTGGTTCGTTTTTGAAATATCCCGTTTTCTATCCTCGGTCCAGAAGTTGGTTATCGTGACTGAGGCTTGAATCCTTCCAAGAAAATTCTGGAATATTACTTTAAAATAGTCTACAACTTTTCGGATTTCTCTAAATTCCTTGTTCATAGTTGAAATATCGTTAACTTACATTCTCTTACGAGGCTGTTAAGTATTCCAGAATATACAGCATCCAACAGTAAGATGTTTTGTGAATGAGTTGGTAAGGATTTGGGAGGAAACGGTTATGAATTGAACGAGGTGCTTCCTCGGCCATTATCTAGAGAGACAGAGAAATGAAACAGAAACCTCAGTAAACGTAGCTGGAGTCCCAACTGGAATTCGAACCAAGCACCTCCCGCATACAAATCTATATTGTTAGCGATTCACTACTCAGTTCGGTTAAAATTTCATTATATAAACTAAATGCCTAAGAAAAGTAACAGATTGAGTTGTATTTTCTTAGTAATGGCAACACGTTAATTGTGCAGAATGTTAACGGAATTTCGTCTTTATAACGTAGTATTTCATAATAAAAGCTATTCTGAAAATTTACTACCTAATTTTTAGGGGTCTTAAGATAAGTCGTGGTGCGATATTCATATTATTGTGAAAGTTCTCGTGACAAATATAGGACACAGATACGTACAATTTGTTACCCCACTGAGTGTCCCAGTTACAAGTGTCAGTGTCATTTGCCTGTCCCTGCTGTTTTTAGGGCAGCGTGTTTCTCTTTCTGTGGAACAGAATTCGGTACACAGAGCCACACAGAGAGCTACGCTATGTTCGCTACGTACGCTGTGTACACTCTCCGACGCAGCTAACATAGGGAACATAGCGTACGTAGCGTACGGAAGTCTGTGTGGCCAGTCACATTGGCAATAAAGGGAGATATTTTTCTGTTCGTATAGCGAACATAGCGTACATAGCGCTCTGTGTGGCCGAAACTTTAGAGTACGGACTATGCACAGGAGTGTATGTACGGAGCGTACGTTTGTAGCAATAGCTTACCTCAGAGTGAATAAGGCATTAGAAGTTAAAAAGAACGTCTGGAAAAATATATGCCTCTTAGTTCAGTACACCTTTCCACAGTTTTCAATTTTTTTATGGACGAGTCTATGAGAAGCTTCGGATTAGCCTGGCAAATGTTTGTTGACGTTTCTCCAAAACGTGACGGTTTAACATAACTACCATATATATAACTCCGTGGCTCTAGTCCGCAAGCGAACTATACCGACCGAACGATCGCTGCTTGTCGGTGAAGTTAGTGCCAACTTTAGCGGATGGAGGGTATCACGTGGTCAGCGCAACGGATCCCCACGACCCTTAATCTCGGCATTCTAGCCCGGAGTACTGTACATACGCCGTCATTATACCTCATATGACCGTCTCTATGGTCTAGTGCTCAGAGTTCCTGGCTACAGATCCAGAGGTTCGATTCCCGGCGCTACCAAATTTTTTGAGAAGTAGTGGGTCTGGAACGGGGTCCTCTCAGCCTCGTGAGGATAATTGAGGAGCTGTTTCAAGGAAATAGTTGCTCTGGTCTAGAAAAGCGAAATTAACCTCTGTGGGGATTCGTTGTGCTGATCACGCTACACCCTCTATCCGCTAAAGTTGGCATTAACTTCGCCGACAAGCGGCGGTCGCTCGGTCGGTATAGTTCGTTTGCAGACTAAAACCATGGTGTTATACCTCATATTGTATGGGAATGCAGGTACAGCATTGTCAGATAATGACATAGGCCCTTACTTCTTCATAAGATAGCTATGTTTTAGTTTTGCTTCCGGTATTTTTGCACTAGTGGGAAATTCAGATCCACTTACATAGGAATCTTGCCTACACAAGGTGCGACGTACCCAGGTACATAGATTATATGAAATTTACTTGCAGGTGGAAACCCCAAGTTTCATTAGCGTCTCTTCACTTGATTCGTCCACGTAATCTTTCTGGCGTTTTAAAATTGCATTGGCTGCTCAGCTGAACCGCAACCTCAAATGGATCCAGATCTATAAATGAAACATATGGACATGATTGGATATGCCAAACATATGATTAGCTCATTTCGTTCATTCCTCACAAAGAACCCACGATGAAATAACAGCAGATTACTATCTTCTGGGAGGCACGCGGTAGCGTAATTGGTTGGGGCACTATGTTACAAGCCGGAAGATCGCGGGATCGAATCCGATTAGGTGGACTTTTTCAATTTACCTAATTCTTCCTGGGGTCGAATCAGTTTCTAACAGAAACGAGTACCAGGAATATTCCTGGGAGTAAAGGGCGGCCGAGCCGGTCACGGTAGCCAAGCGGTCATGTACTGTCTTCGCTCGCTTGGAAACCGGGATCGTGGGTTCGAATCCCACTCAGAGCATGGATGTTTAGTTTGTGCGTGTGCGTTTTTCTGTGTTTGTGTACAGATAGAGGCCTTACGACGAGCTGATCACCCGCCCAAGGAGTCCTACCGAATGTGTAAGATCTAGAAAAACCGAAGTGAACGGAGAAGTTCATGGAGGTAGGCCTAGGCCAACTGGGGCTGTAGTGCCAATGGAAAAAAAAATAAAGGGTGGCCGGCGCTTAAGGCTGACACACACATCGGCTCATTTTGAGCCGATTCTCTAGAAAACGTTGGGAGCCTCAACATCTCGCAACCTATGGGCCTCCACGGCCTTTTGAAAAGATACCTTTAACCTACCTACCCACTATCGTCTGGGATATGACGTCATATAGTTTCGATGGGAAATCACAGACGATTCGGAGGAATGTAGTTCCTCCATCATCAGGATTAAAGTATAATCCAAGCAAGGCGTAAGCAGCAGCTTCTTTCTTGCTTTCATAGCGTCATATTCCGTAAGATATTTCTCCTCACATTCAAATCTATGAGAATTTCAAATCCAGCATCTTGAAATAATCTGTCATTTGCCTTATTTACTGTACCACAAAGTGTTGTAGATCTATCAAATGTTAGGAAGGATGTCTGAGTCCTCATAATCTCACGCTGGCACTTCTTACAGAAATGATGAAGCAAAGAAAATGTTGTGTTTGTTGTTACCTTCATAGAAGCTTTTACCTGTATTACGTGCTGCAATATGTGGATTGATCAGGTCTGGCTCCTTCTTCCAGGTTAACAGTAGTTTTCTATATTATGTTTCCAGGGGAGTTCTCGAAGCGCTAAGAGATGAATGCGGAACAGAAATTAAATGTGAGGTAGAAATAATTTTTATATTTTATACATCCGAGCACATTCAGCTGTGTGTGTAGAAAACAGTGAAAAATTTCTTTGAAACATTTCTAAAATGAGGGTTTCTGTTGATCAGGAGAGGCCAGTATGGGCCTACATTCAGCTGTGAAATACACTTTCATCATCTGAAGTGGTCTCATTGTTCGCCATTTTCGAGGAAGGTTCTGAGCCTGCGTACGAACAGAAACGCTGGATGCATTTCACTGAACTTAGTACATATATATAAAAATACGTTTCAGATATTTAAATTGTCCTGAAGTGTGCATTTATTTCTTTCTAACCGTGTTTCAGTCTGAATTATTTACTCTCAGAAAAATATAATTAAAATCTTCCAATATTTTCCAGCCTTCAGTATTAATTTGTTCATTTTCTATCGGTATTCTATCCCAGGTCAGGTCATGTAGGATATGTGGTGGACAAAATGGCACTGGGGCAGGTTTTCTCCTAGTACTTCAGTTTCCCCTGACAATTCTCATTCCACCAAATGCTCCATACACCTCTATCAACAGGGGTTGGTACAATAGGCCAATTAGTGGCCGACGCACCAATTGGACCCAGTCTCACTTCACTCCATGAGATAATTTTTTTTGTTCTCCGGGAAAATAATCCTATAAACCGCATAAACCCGATTAATAGGATAAGTTATGTTCGATCATCACAAAGATAAGAGAACGTACAAGAAACAAAACAAACTCTGTGGGCTGTAGTCCGCAAGCGAACTATACCGACCGAGCGACCGCCGCTTTTCGGCGAAGTTAGTGCCAAATTTGCGTGTAGACCGTGTCACATGGTCAGCGCAACGAATCCCCAGGGCCCACGGTCGGTTTTCTAAACGGCAGCCCCTATTTCCTTGAAATAGCTCCTCAGTTATCCTCACGAGGCTGAGTGGACCCCGTTCCAGACCCACTACTTCCCAGAAAATCTGGTAGCGCAGGGAATCGAACCCGGACCTCTGAATCTGTAGCCAGGAACTGTGACTACTAGACCACAGAGGCTGTCAGAGAACGTACTTGTGTCTAATTTCAGTTATTTTACGAGATTTGGCGCTTTCACGGAAATGCAAATGCACTAAAATCCTCTAATCTAAAATCCTCTGTCTCAGTATCCGTGGTCAATTTTGTGGTGTCCATTTAAATTATGTTAAAACTATATATGTTTAATATTATTGCAAAAAGTGCACTTAAAAGCGATGGGCGTTGCACTGTTGATGTGGTAGCACTGTGAACGCTGACCTGTTCAATGATGCTATAATATTGTCACGTACTCCTATGAGACTTGTGAAAACCGGGATTTCCGCTACTTAGGACATCCCATCCCAAGTGTTTAAACCAGTGGTACTCAACATTTATAAGACCGGGGCCCGGTAAATCCTTTTTTTATAACACTAAGGCCCGGCGTTGAGAAACACTGGTTTAAACCTCACCCATTTCTAAAATACACCATACTCCTCGGCGGATCTTTTTTAAAAAACTGCCACGTTTCAACTAAAAGCTCCTGAATCTGGCCCTCTTTACGGTATTTTATAATCTACCAGCTTTATATTCTCCACGAGTTAAAATGACCAGATAAAAATTCAATTGGAGGTACAAATGAACTGTTTTTATGGCGCAGTTGGCAAAGTGGCCTCTGGAGATGCATTCATGCGAAGAGATTTAGTGGATTATTCCACAATCCGTTCCAAAATTCCAGATGCAGAGGCATTGGAATTCATTAACACATTTTGGACACTAGAGTTCCGGCCAGTGAACTTGTGTATCTAAGAACAATTTTGATTAATTGTCTAATCTGGTTTGCAGTACAAGATGCTTTGCAGTCCTATTTTTAAAACAAGAATATTCCATGCCACATTTTCTTTGTTCAGTTAAATCGCCCTGTTTAAGTAGTATAATTAATGTTATGGCATCTAGACGTAAATTAATGACCTCAGAAACAAAACATGAGTAAATTAATTACTTTTTGCTCGGCTCTGGGTAGGGTCACTTGGGGAAGATTCAACACAGGGATGCTACAGTTACTTCCATGTCAGAGGTTAGTACAATTCTCTGTATGAATTATGGTGCTTGTGTTCCCGCGTGTTTATCATCGCGCATAGAAGCGGTGGCAGATTTTAGAGAGAGTTAATTAAGGAAGAAGAAAGAGGGATTAGCTTCATAATGAAGAACTGTACCGAATAATGTGCAGTAATTCCCTGAGGTGGAAACAAGAAGCAACCAAACATCTTGTCTTGCGCTTGTCATGTTCCGTTGGAATTCGCGTGACTGAGTTAAAGAACTACTCAAGATAGGCTGTTGGGCCTGCGAAGGGTTTCAAGGTCACCGCGGTCAGTATCGCCCGAACTTTGTAACGTGTCGCTATGATATACATACCAATATTCTTATTTCTCAAATGATCAGCCTTAACTCCGTGGCTTTCAGTCCACAAGCGAACTATACCGACCGAGCGACCGCCGCTTGTCGGAGAGTTAGTGCCAACTTTTGCGGATAGAGGGTGTCGCGTGGTCGGCGCAACGGATTCCCACGCCCGTTAATCTCGGTGTTCTAGACCTGAGCCCCTACTTTTCCATTCAAGCAGCTACTCAATTATCCTTACGAGGCTGAGTGGACCCCCTTTTCAGACCCACTTCTCAGAAGCTCTGGTAGCGCCGGGAATCGAACCAGATACCTCAGGATCTGTAACAAGGAACTCTAACCATTAGACCACAGAGGCGGTCGCAAATAATCAGACTATTTTTTATTTATTTTTTTTTTTTTTTTGAGAGGGGGCGAGACTTAGTTCACTTGGTACGTCGGCCACTGTTTGACCCATTGTACCAGCCCCGGATGATAGATGTTGAATGTGAAGCAGTGAGTGGAATGAGAATCGGCAGGGGAAGAAGAAGTACTCGGAGATGAATACCAGTAATCTTCCTGGGGTTAATGAGCGGCTGACAACCTCACCGCCTTATATGAGCCGATTGTGTAGAAAATGTGGGAGCCTCGACCTCTCACAACCTTATGGGCCTCCACCGTCTCTTACAAGGATAGGTTTACCTGACCTTTTTATTTTCTTGGGATGGATTGAGATAAGCCATATCTGGAGGCAAATGTACGTAGTGACAGAAGAGTGTCATTAAGGAATTTCGCATCTACTGCTTCTTATAATTACATGATTTGTATATAACGATTCGATCCTTGTATATGAGTCTCCGGTTACTTCTCGCTGCTATGAGTTGGTTTCGTATTATTTTGTTACATCGTTTTAACCCTCCCCTTGACATTCAACTAAAATGGCGGGCAGTGGACAAAACAATAGGAGATGAAATGTGCCAACAAAGGAACAGACTCAGCAGTGGGCAGTGACTAGCCGTCATGTTTTGTTTCCAACTGCATTAGTAGAAAATCTAGCAGAATGGAGCATGGTGTTATGTGACTGTAATTTATTGCTGTTTGAGAAGAACAAAAAATTGTAAAGCAACGTCCACAGTCAAACGCCTTTGTAATAACAAAGCGATATCGGTAATGTAGCTCTCTAGATAATGAGAACAATTCAAAATTAGATGTAATTAAGTGTAATGCTCATTTCAAAATTAGATTCACTTACGAAGTAGTACAATAAAAGGAACAGCGCAAGAAACAATCAGCCAATGAGATGTCTTAACTAACTTAATGTTATTCCTACGCAGCACGTGGTGTTACTGTAGAGCTAATGTTTCGACATAGTTAACGAAAAAGAAAGTCAACTATCGTAACAACGTGTTCAGAGGCATTTCTGTTTCTTATTTGGATCATTCAAGGTTTAAACTCCGTACTAACTCTGAAGATCCTTCCTGGTTATTCCTACATGCTTTTAATAAATCCTCCCTGTTAACAGCTTCATTCTTATAATCCTGTTTCTTACATACTTTAATTGTTAATCTGATTTCAAACTTTTCAGTTTATTCAGTGTCGACATATAAATAAATCTGACAAAAATACCAACCACTGGAGCCTTACCGACAAGCACGTCCTCACAAACAAAACTCATTTACATAATTTACTTACTCATGGAGCCGAGCCCTTCTGGAGGAGCCGCCAATTCTGCAGCTACTCAAGAATATTCCAGCATTTTATGGAACCCGAAGGTTCATTACCCTGTTGACACGAGCCCTCCACTGGTTCCTGAGCCAGATCAATCCAATCAATACCATCCCATCGTAACATATCTTACCCGGCTATATACTCGGGAATAAAGCGGCCGTGCCTTGAAGCTAAGCATTGACCACCATCTAGTGCTGAAGTGAAAAATGGTGATGTACCTTCACTCTTCCATACGTTTTAATTAAGACAAGGGCAACTTTATCTTAATTGACGGTCACTCCTAAAGACCAAAAACCGCATAATGAGGAGCTTCATAACTTGTACTCTTCTCCAGTTATAACTAGAATAATCAGTGAAGGAGGATGAGATGATCAGGACATGTAGCACGAATGGGGAGAAGAGGAATGCATATAGGATACTGGTGGGAAAGCCAGAAGGAAAGACACTTGGAAGACCAAGGCGTAGGTGGTTGGACAATATTAAAATGGATCTTAGAGAAATAAGGTGGGATGGTATGGATTAGATTGATATGGCTCAGGATAGGGACCAGTGGAGGGCTCTTGTGAACACGGTAATGAGCCTTCGGGTTCCATAAAATGCTGGGAAATTCTCCTAAAGACCATCTTTCACTAACTGAAGCAGTTACGATGTGAATAGTGCAGTGTACCTTATTAAGCATGTTGTGCCAGGATATTTCATTCGATTAACGTATTTGTCATGATCAAACACTCCCACAGGCGCATAGGAGACCCATTGACCAACACAACAGCAAAAGGCGACTCCATTGAAATCAAATATGGCCATGAACTACCATCGGCGCTGGATGGCAAGAGTGAGCATACTGGCAAAAGGCTTGCAAAAAGACTCTGTTCTGTTCGCTAGACCTCTATCTGTACAAGAGTTTGGAGGCATAAGTTGGTTTCTAATACCCCACTTTAACAACTAAATCATCTGTACACTTTTAACCTCTGTTGGTTGGCGTATTTGTAACTCATTTTCTATTCGGACACTAAGTGGGTTAGTTATGTTATCTACAGGGAATGGACAAAAATATGGAAACACCTCGTGAAATTCATGCCTGAATTGAAGTGTTTATTTTGCGACGTTTGTAGGTCACGCTGTCGTATCTGCCCAACACCACTACCTGTACAACCTCCGCAATACGTTGCAAGCTTCATTTGTTGTCGAGACAGTGTTCTGTGCAATTTTTTGTGCATCACGTCAGAACTAACAGAATTCGAACGCGGGCAAATTGTTGGAGCCCATATAGTGGGTGCTTCCGTAACCAAGGTAGCCGAGGTTTTTGGTGTTTCGCGAGGCACAGTATCCAAGATTATGACCGCTTACAGGAGAATAAAAAACCGTATCCGATAAACACCAGCGTGGACGGAAATGTGTTGAGTGATCGAGACAGGCGAACATTGCGTAGGATTGTGACGAAAAATAAGAAGACTACAGCTGCAAAAGTGACTGCTGAACTGAATGTCACGCTCACAAACCCTGTCAGCACCAAAACAGTACGAAGGGAACTCCAGAAACAGGGTATTTCTGGACGAGCTGCAATTCCAAAGCCACTCATCAGTGATCAAAATGGCACTAAGAGGACAGTGTGGTGCCGAAGTCATAAAACCTGGACTATGGAGCAATGGAAGACGGTCATTTGGTCGGATGAGTCCACCTTCACACTGTTTCCGACTTCTGGCCGAGTTTACGTCTGGAGAACGCAATCCCAAGCTTACGATCCAGATTGTGTGCTGCCAAGAGTGAAGCATGGCGGGGGTTCGATCATGGTATGGGCACCCATATCGTGGTATTCTGTCGGACCAATCATCACCCTGCAAGGTCACGTCACTGCGAACGACTATGTGACCATTTTTGGCGACCAGGTCCATCCCATGCTGCAAACTTTGTTCCCTAATGGTAATGTCATTTACCAAGCCAACAATGCCTGTGTTCACATAGCCCACATCGTCCAGGATTGGTTTTCTGAGAACGAAGATGAAGTGTCACGTCCGCCATGGCCCCCACAATCGCCAGATATCAGTATTATTGAGCATTTGTGGTCTGTTTTGGAGAGAAATCTGCGTGCGCGCTATCTACCGCCATCATCGATAACAGAACTTACCATGTTTTTCAGGAAGAATGGTACAAGATTCCCTTGCAAATCATACAGGACCTCTATTTATCCATTCCAAGGAGACTGCAAGTAGTTCTCCAAGCCAGAGGTTGCCCTACACCATAGTAGTCACGGTAATGTGTTTTTGTTGGGTGTTTCCATATTTTTGTCCATCCCCTGTAGCTGTCGAACGTACTTCAGCTGGGCTGTTTGATTTCAAGTTTTTCCAACTCTTGAAGAGTTCTTCTTATGGGATATAGCGTGGTGTAGTCGGCTGGAAACCAACCAATGTTTCGGAGGAATATGTCGGGTCTGACTTCAAGGTCGAAAAATAAGCCAAGCAAGAAACCAGCGTGAAGGCAAGTGGCAAGCGAAGCACCCTGGTTTCTTCTTTGGCTTATTCTCGAACCCTCAACGACATGTTCCTCTGAAACGTCGGTTGACTTTCAACGGACTACACAGCACTACATCCCACAAGACAGAACTCTTCGTAACCACCGCTGTGAAAACCTCAGAGCCTACATACATCTCCACTCTTGTCCACCAGAGGTCTCCGCAGTCTTGCGACGAAAGCTTGGAGGTATATATATATAGTCTCCGAAATGCTGGGATGTTACTGTACGTTGACAAGGCTGATCTCCCGAGAGAATCACATAGAATCAGTTTTATTTGCTACGTCTGTACGTGTTTCCTCTAATGACGTTAATGGCCTGTCTAAGTCACAACACATCAGCAGCTGTTGCTCGCATCTCCCGCTTGCATAGCAGGCGCTGGCACGTGTATCCTGAAGAAGAGGATAATGCTAAGGGGATCAACAAGTCACAACTCTCGCAAATAGCGTGTGTAAAATGTTCTGCGCAAACTCCAAGTCAACAAGGAAGAAGCTATGTTTATTCACTTAACTTCATGCAAGAAAATAAAGTATTTCGTTTTTTGGAAAGAACGGCTGATATAAATGCAGAGGAAATACGAATTATCGAACATAAATATGTAATGTTCAGAAGCACGATAGAAAGGTTTCTTACAGTATTAATTGAAGTTTACACGAGTGAATTTTTTAATTCCACTATTAGTTGCCTGGGGCACGATGTAGCGTAGTTTGTTGAGGCACTTTGCTACAAGCCGGAAAGTCACGGGTTCGATTCCCAATGAGGTAATTGGATTTTTTAATTACCTAATCCTTCCAGCCGCACCATTGCCCTGGGGTCGACTCAGCCTCCAACAGAAGTAAGTGCCAGGAATCTTCTTGGGGGTAAAGGGCGGCCGGCACGTAACACTGACAGCCTCACCGCCATCTGTGAGCCGATTGTCTAGAGAAAATGTGTAAGCGTCTCACAGCCCTAAGGGTCACTATGGCCTTTTGCAGGGATGCCTGTCATTTACCTTCTTACCTTACTATTAGTGACTGTTATAAAGCGATGCACTTCTGACGAATCTAATATTGTATAGATGACTTCTTTGCTAATTTATTAGACTGGTCTCACGTGCGTGAGATATAATAACCTGCAAAAGAATCTTGTTTTATGAGGAAAATTAATCCGGTATTGATGTATCTAATTCGGAAAGGCTTATAAGCTCACTATCTGATTATTTTTCTGTAATATATGTCTCTGTCTAAGCCATCCCATTATTTCAGTTTTTAAATTCATATTTTCAATCATCTCAGCAGTTTTCTTGATATGAAGTTTCGTACCGAAATGTAGCGTTTGAAGAAGAAAGAGCCACTGTCTTTGTAAAGGTGTTAGATTTAGGAAGGGGCAGGATGGCAAAAAAAAAATTAGTAATTATTTGAATGTTCCTTTCTTTATAACTCTCTTAACAAAGGGGACCTGATTCAAAATAGCAGCATTATAGAAATGTGAAATTCTTTCATAAAAGGTAAAGCGCATTTCATAAGTAAAATTAAATCATGAATGTTGTAATAAAGGAAAACTTCGTATAAGAAAGAAAATTAGATAATAGGGAGGGTGAAACAAAGGATTATAATTTTTTTACGAATTTCAAAGAAAAAATAAAGAAGTATTTTAAAAGCAATTGCATACATATTAAAACCTAAATTAATATCCTAATGAATTCTGAGATAGGTAAGAACCAGAGACGCAATCTCACAATTATGTCCTTTGTAGTAAGCTGTAGAAATGAGTTTAAAAATTCCTTCTCCTTCTTTCAATCTCTCTCCTTATTCTGCTTTATCGTTTCTCTCTACTGACGGCATTACATCCGCAGTAATACATTCAAAGTGTCGCAATGAATTTTAATGTATCAGTTTCGCTGATTCGAGAAGAGACATTTTATCTTTGGAAAGATTTAGTAACACTAACGGTAAAACGAACCGATCACAGTGGCCGCGCGGTCTAAGGCATGCAATGTCTTCGTCCGCTCCAACCCTTGGATCTTGTGTTCGAATCCCACCAGTGTATAGATGTTTGTCTTCATTTATTCTGTTGTTGTGTTGCCATGTGTAGGTGGCGGTCTTGCAACTTGCTGATCCCCCGTCCAGGGAATCCTGCCGCCTGTGTTAGATTAAGAAACTATAGTGAAACGAAGTTTTCCACGGATGCCCTGTGCTCCAAATGGGAGTAACAAGAAAGACAGATAGATAGACAGACAGATAGATACAGAATTTCAAAATAAAGAGGAGGACAAATTATGATTAAATGAGAGTGTTCAACGTTCAGAAGAGTGGTCGAGACAGATATTTTGGGATCCCCCTGTACCGCGTATAGGTGACAATAGCACCCGGTGTCTAGCTGCATGACAAATGAATGCGTTGTATAATTCCAGGTGGCGCTAATGCTGCTGCAGTCAACACACTGCGCCTCTCAGATGGCATCACATAGAACTCGGCTGTCGTATCGCCGAGAAACTGCCACATTTCAGTTCCCTGAAATTTATTAAGGAACAAGGTAGGATCTCTGACCTTAACTAGTCATTAGCGTTACGATAGTATATAATAATGTATTAGTAGTGTCACTAGAAGTTAGAAAATATGTACACAATTAAAAGTAAAAGTAGACAATATTTCTGGTGATATATATTTAAATGCAGAAAATATTTGTAATTGTAGTTGTATTTCAGATGCTGTTTATTATCTTAAATGCTTTCAAAAACTTGAGAGACAATATTATATTTGAGCATCCCGCTGCAGTGAGGCATTGTCCTCAGGTACACGTCAATAATGCAACAATATAAAAGACATCAAGAATATGCCACTCACTAAAAATATATTTTAATACTTTATGATTGTTAATATATCAATAGGACACTAAAAGTATATTTTATACATTAAAAGTGATTATCAAAATTTCTGGAATGTCTCTGGTTTTACGTGTTTTTTTTTATTTAGTTTTTACGACATGTTTCGGTCTCACATGGGCCATCATCAGGTGATTTTTCTTTTGGGGGTGAGACCACTATACTGCATTTGTTCACGTGCTCTTTTCGTGCACGTCAGTGTTTAGATCAATCTCATGACCAGTCGTTGCGCTCTTTGAACATCATGAAATATTAAAATGCATTTGTAGTGAGTGCCATATTCATGGTCTCTTTTATATTGTTGCATTATTTACGTGTATTCTAATAATAAGGATAATGAAAGACAATTATTTACATGAAAATCTTTGAGCACTGCTTTCATATTTTGAACCGTGGTGTTGTAGTGTTAGGAAAGAAGCAGACTACTAGTAGGATGGTCTGAAAATAAGAGAAAGTTTGAGAACTGAGAGACAGTTGAATGGAGAATATTACATTTCAAGGCCTTCCTGAATTATGCTTGACATTATTATGGCAGTCAATTTAAGGACCATAATTTGAAGGATACTTTGGGTGGAGAAAACAAGAAATTTCTTGTAAGCCCATTTTGAAGAAGAATTCTCTACAAATTGTTGGGCTCTCTGTAAACTCGGTAACAGAGGAGACAGAACAGCGGCTCTTGGAGAAAGTAATGCCGATAATTTTCTCTTTATTATTCAAAGTTAAAGTTACTCGATAAATTACGGCATATAATTTCTGAAGAATTGTACCATTTAATGTATTTTTAGAGGTGCTAAGTAATTTAACGCCATAGCTACAGGCATTCTTGTTCTCTCCAGAAGCCATCTCTCTGTTCCTAATTCTCGGATGCATTAGTGAAGCCATCACCTCATTCTGTCTCCGTCGCTAGCTGTGTTTGTTTTCTTTAGAATACTACATAAAACACTCCAGACTTTTTGCAACATAAAGTAACTCCATTCTGAAGAATATGATGCTGAAATTTGCTGGGCTTCTGGTAGAAAGAGGGAACCTTATTTCTAGTTGAGTTAGAAATAATTATTATCCGTGAGGTGTAACGTGTTTACAGAACTTTGAACACATTTCCTTTATTTCCTTGTGGAAGGAAAAGAAAACTGCCGCCTGGAAATATGCGGCTTTCTAATTTTTGCAAGTGAAAGTTAAGGAAAGTTTTATCTCATTCATTTTATCGCTTTTACTTGTATTTTTATTTCATTCCACTCGACGTTAATTTTCTTCTCCTCGGAGGGATTTTCTTATTTGGTCTTTTAATTGAATCGTGTGGTCTCTGCTTTTCTTATGGCTTCGTCTTCGGATGGGCAAAGGTTTATAATAGAAGTAAAATTATTCCATAGTCGAGTCAAAGTGTGCCAAGAAATTTTAACTCCTCCATGATATAATTATCTTTTAGTTTCAATGCATCTAATTTTCTGATAATGTAATATAGGAGTAATAAGGTACGCGAGGGGTACTACTACTACTGAAACCTGTTATTGAGCCAAATTCTGAATTAATGCATTTCTGTCCAAATCGTCTTAGCCTAATACTTTAACACAGTCTTAAACTGTCGTTTTGTCTTTTAGTTTCTGTATGATGGTATTGAAAGGGGTTGACAAGGCATGGCCTGCTTTAGACGTGGTGTTAAAGAGATCTGTTGTAAATATTGTTAATAAACGTCCAAAATTTTAAAATTTGCTTTAAGGAAAAGCTATCAAATTTAACCCCTTGAAGCTTGGTAGTTCTATACATGCTACCTGTCTTAGCATGCTAAAACTCTGCATTCTTCCCGTAAAATATATTTGTGTGTTCCATGCGGTTCTTTCGATAAACGGCTTTAGCCGGTTGATCTTGGCAGCGGATACGTAATCTATTTCCTGTGAGGTTCGAATTAAATTAGTATATACTGTTTGGAAGAAATTCAGTCTTTAAAGTGTTAATAATATTGTAATTTGAGTTAAATAAGTGACAGTGCATATTGCAAGGTTATGGATAGATTAGTATTTATCATGGACGTAATGTAGGTGTACAGTAATTTTTTAAATATTTAAGAGATATTAAATCCAAATTCAGATGAAAAAATTTAATAGTTCTCGATTGATTATTTCACAACGTTACACCGAAATAACGTTTATTCCCTTTTGTTTTGATATGAATATAGGGGAAACAATTCACAGATACTTACTCACTCTTGGAGCTGAACCCTTCTCGAGAAGCTGTCAGTTGTGCAGCTACTCAAGAACTTTCCGGTATTTTATGGAACCAGAAGGTTCACTACCATGTTCACAAGAGTCCTCTACTGGTCCCTATCCCGAGTCAGATCATTCCAATCCATACCATTCCATCCTACCTCTCTAAGATCCATTTTAATATAGTCCACCAACCTACATCTTGGTCTTCCCAGTGGTCTCTTTCCTTCTGGCTTTCCCACCAATATCCTATATGCTTTCCTCTTCTCCCTCATTCGTGTTACATGCCCTGCCCACCTCATCTTCCTTGACTTTATCATTCTAATTATACTTGGAGAAAACAAATCACAGATACATTGAAAAAGGTGGGTGCAAGGGTTACGGAAGAGAATCTGTTGTAGAAATTTTTGACAAATTTAGAGTAATAATGTCCCATTTTAAGAGATCATTGTCTTCCTCAGTAGAGCGCACAAATATGGTAACACAAAGAAGACTGTTTCAAAGTGTACGTACAGTGAAATGGTTGGTCATAAATACTTTGTTCCTAATCTGCATTTCAAAGATACGCTTCTCAACTAATCCAGCGCGTTGCGTCATTCTAAGAAGGGACTGGGGGGCGTTGGGTGTTGCGTATTTAAAATTCAACCTTATCTTTCTTAACGGGAAAGACTTATATAAGTCAGTCGTGCCTACTACTAACGTAATGCTTGTAAATTCGGGGATTTTTTGTTTCGTGTCTCGAAGAAAACTATTGAATCCATAGAATGGCATGTATTACAGTTACGGAGAGTTTTGTATAATGTTGGTCTGTAGCAAATTCAATTACTTTAAGAAGTCAAGTACTCAAAGAAATATTCTGTCTTTCTCTGAAGGGAAATAATTGAATTATAATCTCTAGGTGTTAGGAGTAGGGTTGCAACCGTGCGTAACATTCGCATACAAGGAGTACGCATAGAGACGATATTGTTATTGGCTTAACGCTCAGACTTCTTAAGTTGGGTGTCTTATACTCTTACAGAGTGAACGAAAAATGTTTCTCTATACTTTGTAGTTACAGGTACTGAAATAAGTTTATATGAACATGTGTCCAGACCGGATCTGAATCTCAGCCAGCCTCGAATGAGTACCAGAGGTTATTTATATGAGGTTACAGCTGCCACGGTAGAAAACTGATCACTCACTTCCATCTATCACCGACGTTAAGAATGCGTGGAGATATACCTCCGCTTCCCCATTACGTCTTCATGGCGCGGTGCTCAGTAAAGCATAGGGACAACTTAACCTTACCGTCTAGGCTTAAGACTCCAAAGTGAACTCTTCTCTTCAGTTTGCATGAATATAAATGCATGTATTTGATTTGTTTCATTCTGGTTCGTCACACTAACGATTACAAAGACAAAACAATTCCATCCAGTGTGACTGTTTAAGTTTTACTACTTGAAAACTTAGCACCCTTACATGTTTTGATCCTTACGTATCATCTTCAGAGGGAACATCAATACTTATTTTGAAACTACTATCACAATAGGTGGTGTTCTGGGTGCTAAATTACATACACACATAATGCCTGGAATACACAATATACATAGAATCCAATTTCTCACAATCACAGAAGCTTTCCTGCTATTTAAGTTTTTAAAACTTTGTTGCTTAAGTATATTGTGTATTAAGTATATTGTGTATAGGATCGAAACATGTAAGGGTGCTAAGTTTTCAAATAGTAAAACTTAAATAGTCACACTGGACGGAATTGTTTTGTCTTTGTAGATGCATGTAGGTTCGTAATTCAGTCTCCAATTTCACTCCTGTCACTCTCGCATGTCCTGTGCTATCCACATGCTCAATGCATTGCTTAAATTGATCTGCATTTTTTAATTAAAATATGTTATAATTAGTTCCTGAATTCTTCATTTTCCATTCTACAAAGAACGGCAAATTACTTCGCTGATCTCAGAGAGTTGAGTTTCAGTTATCTTTACTGTATTTAGATCTCTGTTCATTACTGCCTGGACTCCACTTCCGGTATAAGAGTGTATGTGTCTCATTTGTGGACATTCAATTGTTACTTCCTTCGTTTTTCCTTTGAAAGTGCCAATTACTCCTTGACTTATTCAAAATTTTCTGTTCTCATCAGGTTGAGAAGACGTAACGAGTCAGGGGAAGTACACTGAAGGAAATTATAACTGAAATATGAGAATAAGGGAACAAAAGGTCATAACAAACGGTGTAAATTCTGTAACTAGGGGTTCTAATTCAGTTACGTGGCTTTGCTATTCCGGCACTCGCCCACAGCACGACTATCTTGTCAAGGTGATTGTATCAACATGGCTTCTCGCCTTGTGGACACACCATCTTCTGACTCAGCTGCTATAATGGTGCGACCCGCGACATGTCTGAAGGATTCAGCTATGTTGGTCTGGCCACAGGACAGAGTGCGCCGCGTGCATACAAATTATCATAACACAGTTAGGCTCTGCTTCATACGGGTAGAGCATATTGCAAAAAGAATATCATTTTCAGGTGGTAGTTTTGTTCGGAGACTGAAACGCTCTCATTAATAAAACTCGTGTTTAATTTACGTTTTTTTTCAAAATTTTTACGTGTAAAGTTAGAGCTAAAAGTAAAATTATCCTTGTGCTTAATTAATTACTCACCTCTGTCTACTGTCGAAGTTAAGAGTGGTGAAGCTGTACCTCCTTTCTCACCACACTGTTACATATAAAAAAAGTAAAAAGTAAATATATCCCTGTAACAGGCCTTGAAGGCCCATAGGATTGTGAGATGCTGAGTTTCCCACATTTTCTAGACAATCGGCTCATAGATGGCGGTACGTTTGTCAGCCCTACGTGCCGGTCGCCCTTTACTTCCAAGAATATTTCTGGTATTCATTTCTGTTAGAGACTGAGTCGACACCAGGGCCATAGTGCGGCTCGAAGGATTAGATAAATTGAAAAAGTCCACCAAATCGGGATTCGATCCTGCAACCTTCCGGCTTGTAGCATAATGCCCTCACTGTTGCCTATACATACTGTATTTTAGAGCCATCTACCGATCGTGACATAAACTGAAAAATCAACATTCGATCTAGTTAGTTTTGTTCTCCTACAAGGGAATATTGTGTTTATATAAACGAAAAATTATTACTCTTATAACAGTAAAATTTTTCATATTAATTTTCTGGGTGAGCTTATGACTTGAGCGGAAATAAGTAGGTCTTATGTTCAAACGGAACAGAGTGTGTAATAACCAACGTAGCACATACAGTATTTCGAATGACTGTAACATTGGTCACACAAACCACGATGTTGATTGCTCTCGAACCTCAGTCCAAAATAAACAGGGCGCGCTACAACAAATGGGGTTCTGAATTCTGACGAATGCTGAGAGGAAGGTTTTCGTTCTATTGTCATTGGTGTTATAAAAGGCGAACTTGAGAATGTTCTGCGAGGTGCAGCGACTCTCGTCTGCAACATAGCTACACAGGTTATGTAGGTCAGCCAGAGACGCAAATCTGGGGGAATGGAACCAGCGTTATGCAGAGGAAAGAACATTCAATGGAACTGAATAAATATGCTATATTTTAGGTTATCAAAGTGGTAACTGTGAAGAGAACCCTCTTCTGGGATGCAGCGCCTTGTTATCAGTCTGCAAACACCTGCTCACGGATTTTCTACTGTGTAACCGTAACTGTTATCTGAAAACATTTACGCCATCAATATTTAAGTAAGGGTGTGTCAAGAGAAGATCATTAAATTACCCATTCGTGTTTTTGAATATGATCAGTCTAACTGCTACATGGATGCTGCAAAAAAAAAAATGTTTATGTAATTGTTAGGAAACCAATGGATTGCCTTCAAGATTATTCTGAGATATTAAAAAATTTTAGGATAAAAACTCTTAAGAGAAATATGCGACACCGAGTGATACATCTTTTTTTTTTTTCTTTTTCTGAATCTTCTAAAATGGTTTTCTTGTTGCTGGTATTATTTGTGCTAGCCAACACATGTAGCTAGGTTACCTGTGCAAGCGTGAAAAAGGTGAAAATTTAAAACTATCCCTGTAACAGGCCATGAAGGCCCATAGGGTTGTGAGACGGCGATGCTGCCACGTTTTCTAGACAGTCGAATTACAGATGGCGGTAAGTTTGTCAGCCTTACGCGCCGGCCACCCTTTTATCCCCCAGGAAGATTCCTGGTACTCATTTCTGTTAGAGGCTGAGTCGAACGCATGCCCATAATGTGGCTGGAAGGATTAGGTCAATTGAAAAAAATCCACCTCATCGGGATTCGAACCCGCGACCTTCAAGGTTAGCGCATAGTGCCTCCCCCAACTACTCTACCGCGCGTCGAC